>NW_016107374.1:6035679-6104812 GCF_001604975.1 Cebus imitator | reverse complement strand
ACTGGAGTGCAATGGCATGATCTCAGCTCACTGCAACCTCTACCTCCTGGGTTCAAGTGATTCTCCTGCCTCAGCCTCCCAAGTAGCTGGGATTACAGGCATGCCTAGCTAATTTTGTACTTTTAGTAGACGCGGGGTTTCACCATGTTGGTCAGGCTAGTCTCAAACTCCTTACCTCAGGTTATCCACCTGCCTCAGCCTCCCAGAGTTCTAGGATTACAGTCATGAGCTACTATGCCTGGCCAGAGCTAGTTTTTACATTAGAACTCTGAGTTGTCAGTTTCAGAGATTTGAGTCTATGAAAACATAGTTGATTACAAATAACAATAAGATCTGAATAAAATTATTGTTGCTTTCTACCCATGACTGGTAGTGCAAGATAGTATAAAGTAACTGTTAACCTCTTTAGTAGTGGACATCTTTATTTGAAAGCTCAAATTTGTGAGAGTTACAGTTGTATCAATACTTAAAATTGAGGCTTGTTTGTATGTGTCTTCTTCATAGGTTCCTTGTAATGGCTTCAGTGACATTGAGAACCTTGAGGGACCAGAGATTTTTTTTGAGGATGAACTGGTGTGTATCCTAAATATGGAAGGAAGGTAAGCCATAGCTTTAGTAGGGATTTGTTTGTTTTAATAACTCCAGAGTAAACAGCTGTAATTTTCGTGTGGCTAAACCCTATAATATGTGATTCCAAATATTTCACATCTTGCCATAGTTACAGTTTTGAAAAGTTCTGCGTATTATTAGGTAGATACACCAAGACAATTGACATATAAAGAAACCTTACAAAAATCCTTTTGGAAAGAAAATGGAATTAATGTTTAGCACTACTACAGGTCACATACTGTGCTCCGGACCCTTGTATCTTTTGTGGTGGTTAGAAATCTTCTGGTAATAGAAATCATCTTTCCTTCGTTATTACCTCTCCACTTAGTACTACCACATTTGCCTATCATGAAATCAATCTTTTAGTTTAAAAATAATAATAATTTCTTAGGCATGTCAATTTAATGGACGATTATTTTACAATTTCTGAATTGTGTTACAAAATAATCTTGCTTTGGTCTTTGAACACTGTAGATCTTTGAGTGAGTCCTTCTTTTATCTTCCAGTCAAAAAACTGTGTTATTAGGGACTCAGGCGAGCCTATCAAGAAGAACCCCTTATCTCTTGGTTTTTGCTTAAAATTTCTTACACCTTTTATTATCTGCTGTGAAGGTTAATTTCCAGTTTTTACCTGGAAGATGACTGGGCAGCCAGCCTAACTTGCCTGTGGAAAAGACTCTCTGCTGTAAAAGTTCTGAAACCTTTCTAGTGATGGCAGATGAGAATGCTAGTTTAACAACTTCCTTAAAAGGAGTCTTTGTGAAATATCTCACAAACAAGGCATAAAATATTCCTGGGTTTTGTTTTTTGGGTTTTGGTTTTTTTTTTTTGAGATGGAGTCTCACTCTGTAGCCCAGGCTGGAGTGCAGTGGCACAATCTCGGCTCACTGCAACCTCCACCTCCCGGGTTCAAGTGATTCTTCTGCCTCAGCCTCCCTAGTAGCTGGGACTACAGGTGCCCGCCACCATGCCTGGCTAATTTTTGTATTTTTAGTAGAGACAGGATTTCACTATGTTGGCTTGGCTGGTCTCAAACTCCTGACCTCATGATCCACCTACCTCGGCCTCCCAAAGTGCTGGGATTACAGGCATGACCCACTGTGCCCAGCTTCTGTTGTTTTTTAAAGTGGATTTAGGAGAGAAATATCTATCAGTGGAACAACTGTGGGTAGAGGTAAGATGTGTCACTATTCTAGGCCTTGGATGAGTTCAGATGCAGAGGTCATTTTTCCGTTTCTATTTTGGTTTATCTATAAATGAATTGAAGTATGATCTAGTAGTAGTCAGTATGGTGCAGTCTTAAAAATAAAGGCTGACTTGTGTGTTTTCCCATGTGCGTATATATTTTTAAATACATAAATAGGATCTCGTATATACTTTGTTGGTTGTTGTGGTTTGATGTTTAGTACAGACTTGGTTTTTTCTTATTTATGCTGTTTCCTTTTTCCTCCCCATTCCCTCTGTTTACATTGGCCTTTCCTGCCCCCACCTCTGTAATTCTTGGTACCAGCCAGGTTGCATTCTTCATGCTGACAGACAGTGATGAGTTTGGGGAAGGATCATTATTGCCCAAAATTGGGATCATGTAATAGGTACCTTTCCGTATTGTTTTTTCTCATTCAATAGTACCTTATGGAAATCCATTCTCATCAACTGGTGAAGCATCAGAATCACTTTCGTTAATGTCTACTTACTCTTTTGTGGCATGTTACATACTTTTATTTATTTATTTTTATTTTTATTATTTTGAGATGAAGTTTTGCTCTTGTTGCCCAGGTTGGAGTGCAGTGGGGCGATCTTGGCTGACTGCAACTTCCGCCTCCCAGGTCCAAGCAGTTCTCCTGCTTCAGCCTCCTAAGTAGCTGGGATTACAGGTGCCTGCCACCACACCCAGCTAATGTTACATTTTTAGTAGAGACGGGGTTTCACCATGTTGGTCAGACTGGTCTCAAACTCCTGACTTCAGGTGATCTGCCCACTTCAGCCTCCCAAAGTGCTGAGATTACAGATGTGACCCACTGAGGCCGACCTACATAATTTATTTAACCATTTTCCTACAGGTGGACCACCATTTTCTTTTCCATTTTGTGTCACTGTGAGGAGTGATGTTTCCAGGCAGTAGAGTCTTCAGAATGGGTTTCCCAGGTCAGACTACATGGTGTTATTGAAAGGCATAAAATAGATAGCATGTTCTGGAACGTGAAGACTTACTATCAAAAAAAATGTCAGTTCTCCCCAAATTAACATATAAACCTAGTGTCATCCAATTATGATTCAAACAAAGTGTTTTTTGAGGGGTGGTGAGCAGGGGGAGTTGTTTTTTTTTTTTTTTCATTTGGATGTCGCAAAATATATACAGAAGACTAAATTCGCAAGAAGAACCAGAAAAAATTTTTTTAGTAATCGTAATAGGAAACTTGCACCACTAAGATATTAGGACATCTTATAAAGCTACTTATAATCCAAACAATACAGTGATTAAATAAAAAGAGCTGCATCAGTAGCAGAGGATAACTGACAAACGCATCCCGGAATAAAAGATAATATATTTAAACTCTGAGGGAAAAAAGCGGATTTTTAAAGAAACGGTACCGGACATAACTGAATATTCATCTGGAAGAAAGGAAAACGTGCATCCTATGCAAAATTTTCCCAAAGGATTAAACAACTTAAACACAGTGAACATTCCTCCAGAAAACAGGAGACTTTGTGTAGTCTGGGGAGACCGCCTTAACCAAGAGTGACAGTGCAGAGGCAATGACAGAGCAGATGGCCAAAGAGACCATGACCCAAGGCAGTAGAACTCAAGAGAAATTGAAATATGTACAAAGGTTAGGAGGATGGCATTCACAGAAGAACAAGTCCAAACAGCTAACAATCATGGAAAAACCTTTTAATTCACTATTCAAAAAGTGTTAAATAAAACAGCAATGAAATGCTGCTGTTTTATGTATCAGATTCACAAAAAACACGAAAATGCATAGCCAGTAAAGACGAATATTGTTACAGTCTTTAGAAATAAATACAAATAGATTACCCTTTAGCCCAACACGTGTCTTTTGAGCTTAAAATAGGATTGTTGGTTTGTTTTAGAAATAGAGTCTCACTATCACCCAGGCTGGAATGCTGTGATGCAATCATAGCTTACTGCAGACTCAGACCCCTGGGCTCAAGTGAAGTGATCCTCCTGCCTCAGCCTCCGGACTAGCTAGGACTACAGGCATGTGCCCCCGCACCTGGCTAATTTTTTCTATTTTTTGTATAGATAGAGTCTTGCTTTGTTTCCCAGGCAGGTATTAAACTCCAGGCCTGAGATTTTTCCCGGCCAGGCACAGTGGCTTATGCCTGTAATCACAGCATTTTGGGAGGCTGAGGTGGGTTGATCATTTGATGTTAGGAGTTCAAGACCAGCCTGTCCAACATGGTGAGACCCTGTTTCTACTAAAAATACAAAAATTAGCAGGGCATGGTGGTGCACGCCTGTAATCCCAGCTGCTTAGGAGGATGAGACCGGAGAATTGCTTGAATCTGGGAGGCCGAGGTTGCAGTACAGTGAGATTCCACCACTGCACTCCAGCCTCAGTGACAGTGAGACTGTGTCTCAAAAAAGAAGAAAAAAAGATCCTCTTGCCTTGGCCTCCCAGTGTGCTGGGATTACAAGTGTGAGCCCCCACGTCCAGCCTTGTTTGTTTTTGGAGACAGGGTTTCACCCTGTTGTCCAGGCTGGAGTACAGTGATGCAGTCATGGTTCACTGTAACCTTGAACTCCTGGGTTCAAGGGATCCTCCGGCCTCAGACTCCTGAGTAGCTGGGACTACGGGCATGTGCCACCATGCCTGGCTAATTTTATTTTATTTTTTTTGAGATGGTGTTTCACTCTTGTTGCCCAGGCTGGAGTGCAATGGCATGATCTTGGCTCACTGCAACCTCCCCCTCCTGGGTTCAAGCAATTCTCCTGCCTCAGCCTCCCGAGTAGCTGGGGTTATAGGCAACCACCACCACACCTGGCTAATTTTTTGAATTTTTAGTGGAGATGGAGTTTCACCATGTTGGCCAAGCTGGTCTCGATTTCCTGACCTGCCTTGGCCTCCCAAAGTGCTGGGATTACAGGCATGAGCCACCGCACCTGGCTGCTAATTTTTATTTGATAGAGACAGTGTCTCACTATGTTACTCAAGCTAGTCTTGAACTCTTGGCTTCAAGTGATCTTCCCACCTTGGCCTTCCAAAGTACTGGGACTATAAGTGCAAGCCAACAAACAAATAAGGTTTTTTAAAATGATAGAATACCTTACATTTTAAAATATTTTGGGATGCCAGTTTTCATGTAAGATCCTGTTTGTATTCATTCCTGGCAAATGCTTATGGTTTGGATATGGAAAGCATGGGAAGGAAGAAGTGTGGTTTCCATAAATGCTAAAGCATCAGCACGAAATCAGTTTTTGTTTATGATGTGCTATGTGGTCTTAAAAAAGAGTATGCCTAGGCCGGGTGTGGTGGCTCACTTCTGTAATCCTAGCACTCTGGGAGGCTGAGGGAGGCGACTCACGATGTCAGGAGTTCAAGAGCAGCCAACATGAAACCCCATCTCTACTAAAAATACAAAAAATTAGCCAGGCATGGTAGCAGGTGCCCGTAATCCCAGCTACTATAGAGTCTGATGCAAGAGAATCACTTGAACCCTGGAGGTGGAGGTTGCAATGAGCTGAGATTGTGCCACTGCACTCCAGCCTGGGCAACAGAGTGAGACTTTGTCATTCATTAATAAATAAATAAATAAGGGCATACATTGTACCCAAGAAAGGTGTCCCAGAATGACCAATACTGAGACATATTTTCATAAAATTGCTGGATTTTAAAGACAGGAAAGTCCTTTGAGCATCCAAGCAAAAAAGATAAAGTCATTTATAAGGAAAAGAAAATGAGAATATCATCAGACTTTTCAACAGAATTTTTTATGCCAAAGGAAAAAATAACTTATTTAAGATGCTCAAGGATCTAAGGAAAATGTCAGCCAAGGATTTTTATATCCAGCCAAACTGACTTCCAGATATGAAGACTGCACACAAACTTAACAACTTACAAGAATCAGTGACTTTTCAGTCCTTCCTGACAGACCTCTTGGAAAATGAACTTCAAATGACCAAACCCCTATACTCCCCGCCAAAAAACCCAGAGAAACACTAATGTAAGGACTGATAGTGAGTACTAAATATGTATTTATTTGTAGATTTAAATTCAAATGAGGATTCTAAAGGAGAAAGTATTGCATGTGTAATGGCTTTAAGATATGTCAGTGTAGATACAATGCACCTGTTTAAAAAAAAATGAATGGACAGTGGGGGAGAACATATGCAGAATATTTAGCTGTTTTCAGTAATCATAAAAGTGATGAGTAACCCCAGCACTTTGGGAGGCTGAGGTGGGCGGATCATGAGGTCAGGAGATCAAGACCATCCTAGCCAACATGAAATCCCATCTCCACTGAAAATACATAAAAAAAAAAAAATTAGATGTGGTGGTGCGTGCCTGTAATCCCAGCTACTTGGGAGGCTGAGGCAGGAGAATCACTTGAATCCAGGAGGCAGAGATTGCAGTGAGCCAAGGTCGCACCACTGCACAGTAAGACTCCGTTTAAAAAAAAAAAGTGATGAGAACGTTTGTCTTGTTATTCTGAGGCTGGTGTGTGTGTATGAGAGAGAGAGATGGAGGGATGTAAATGAATAACAGCATGATATTCTAATTTTATCACCTGTGATATCCTGGAGAAGCAGAAGTCTGGAATAAAGAAGACATAGATATAAGATAGAATAAGGTCAGATCCATATATTTTTGAATTGGAAGTGTCAGTATGAACTAAAAAATTATTTTATATTTAAATACATGTAGGTGTATGGAAGCGCATGTACATATGTACATGTACACACATGTGCACATCCACACTAGGCTTCCTAGGTCTGTTCCTGAAAAGATCTAGAAACAATAACCAACCTAGTGGAATTGATCTTTCTTGGTATCCAGATTGTCATCTTGATACAACATTTTCCACATAAGGAGCCAGGAGAAAGACTGATTCTATGTCCAATGCAAGGATTTTAAAAGATGAGCCTGGAGCATCCTGGAAACCTAACCAGATAGTAAGAAAACTGACACCGCTTTATGTCGGAAGTATTGAGGAACCCACATGAGGCCTCCAGTGGCCAAAGATGTGACAATTTGAACATCAGTGTGGGTAATAACCGGAATGGATTGAAATGCATCGAATATGCTTGGTTCTATGAGTTCATAATAATACTAAAAACAATTAATTGGTTACCTTTGAAGGATAAATAGAAATTTGCATCATTATTTTGAAAAATTGTAAATAGAAGATGTGAGCATTTATCCTGATTTTTCCATGTATTATACCATGGGGGATCAAATAATAGACAGCAGGAGGCTTCTCCTTACAGAATTATCCCAGCTAATAAATTAAGAAGGGATGGTTGAATTCTAATATGGCCACTTTGTAACCTTGAATGAATTAACAGATCGCATTGAGTAGCAGTGCTGCTGACATCACAAAAGGACACGCAGGCATTATTGCCTCCTGATGGGAGAATGCACTACCTTCTGTGAAGTTGTCTTGCTAAATTAATGGAATCTGTACCTGACCGAGCCTCTACATCCGATTTACAGGAGACCAAAACATAGAAGAACATGTTAATCTACATCATGTGGGTGGGTACAGCCAGCAGATTCCAGATGATGGGAAACTGCAGGTCAAACAACCCAGGTTCTTCAAAAAAATACAAGGGGGAAGAAAGATGGAGGGGGATCCTGTAGATTAAGAGATTTAAAAGGCATGAAAGCAGACTCGCCTGTTGAAGGATGCATATTTCATGGTAATACTAAAGAGAAAAGAAAGTGATGACTATAGAGGTGAGGTTTGTGATTATTGTTGAGAGGCCCCGGAGGGCTTTTTGGCTGTTTGCAAAGTTTTCTTTCTTGGCAAGAGTGGTAGATCCAGGAGTGTGCCTTGTAATGATTCATTAAGCTGCTTGTTTGTTTCACCACAATTTTCTAGATAGATGTATTTTACAACTCAAAGGTTAAAAAGTAGATAACACATAGATCACTCTGCAGGTTTTCATTGACCTCCCTGAAGATTGGCAGGTTGTTTGTTTCTTCATGAAGTCAGCCAGATAAGTTTCATCACTGTGTCTTTCCTGCTTGTTATAATCCCCATATATATTTGGGATATGTGATGAGGAATTTTACTCAACGAGTTTTATGGAACATCTACCATGTGCCAGACACCATTCTAGGCACTAGGGATACAGCAATGAACAACACGCAAAACAGTCCCTGCCTTCATGGGCTTATACTGTTAAGTGGGGAAGCTAGGCGCTAAGAAAAATAAGAAATTGATTATATTAGAAAATGAAAAGTGCCATAGAGAAATATAATCAGGGAAGAAGGCAGAGGAATGGTAAGGGGGTGCCGTTTAAAATAAGGTAGGGGGCCTTACTCAAGGGGACATTTGAGTTGAAGCCTAGGAGGAGGTGAGAACAGACTGCAGATCTCCAGAATATTCCAGGCAGAAGGAACAGGTCACTAAGGTGAGGACCTGCCAGACAGAGTAAAGGAACAGTTGGAATGCGTCGGTGGCGGGACTGAGCGGGAGTGGTAGGAATTGGGATCAGAGAGGTAATGGGGTGAGAGTTCAAGAGACCTTTTAGGTCCTCATTAGGTTCATGGAGCAAGGTGGGAAACCTCTGGAGACTTGGAGTCGACGATTGGGTGACATGACTGGACGTGTTACTGGAGTGCTCTGGCTGCCATATGGAGGATAGACTGGGAGGGGCCAGGTCCGAAGTGGGAAGCTGAGGTAGGAGGATGTTGCTGCAACACAGAGAAACGCTGATGGGGAAGAGTGCACATTTTGGATGTATTTTGAAGATAATATTGGTAGCATTGGCTGACAGGTCTTGAGTGTGGCTTATGAGAGAAAGCAAGGCATCCAGTATGACTCACAGGTTTTTGGCCTCACTAGAATGATGGAGAGGCCTTGATCTGAGATGAGGGTGACTCTGGGAGGGGAAAAAAGATTAAGGGGCTCAGCTATCTGAGTGGGATGTAGAGTAGATAGATGGTAGTTGATACACAGGTCTGGAGTTCAAGAGAGAACTCTGGTCTGGAAAATAAATTAGGAGTTTTCATAATATGTGAAACCATGAGACAAGGTGAACTCACCATGGTAGTGAGTGCAGAGAAGGCAGCAGCCCCGGCCCAAGCAGGGGGACCAGCAAAGGGTTCTAGATGCCTCCCCATCTTCGGAACCTCCCCCAGCTCAATTCCTTTTTCAGGCTGCTCTTCCATTTCCTTTACAGGCAAGAAAATCTGAAGCCAGACAGATAACTGTTTCTCAGATTTCAGTACACTAATTTAGTATTATATTACAATTCAAAGACTGTGCTATTTACTTCCATTATAATAAGTATTATAAGATAATGAACCAATTATATTTTTCTTGTTAAGCAAACTACATGGTATGTTATTGTAAAGTAAAAAATAGATAACTGAAAGTTTTTCAAATCTTAATTCTTACTGACTTGTTCGTTTCCAGAAAAGCTTTGACCTGGAAGTACTACGCAAAGAAAATTCTTTACTACCTGCGGCAACAGAAAATTTTAAATAATCTTAAGGCCTTTCTTCAGCAGCCAGATGACTATGAGTCATATCTTGAAGGTGGGTCGTTTTCCATATATGTGGACAGTAGTATTTCCATAGGTAACATCAGTTTTTTTAAGACCAGCAGAGGGAATTGTCGTGTTCCTTCTGGTAAAGCAGTGGAAAAGTTAATCATGTTGTGTAGGCTTCTACAGGTTGTATTATGAGGTCTGACCGATGAGGTAGTTAAAACTATTAAAGTTAAAGCTAAGATTTTTTCTGTTTTTTAAAGATGCGTCAATGGCTTAAAGAGTGAGATTGACACTTTACTAATGAAGTAAATTCCTGTTTTTCTGAGCTTTAAGGCATTATTTCCAAATCAGAAGTAAATGTATCCAATTTTGTCTCCCTGTGACCTTGAGTAAATCCCTTAACCTCTCTGGTTGGAGTTTTATTGAGATCAAAATGTTCTTGGGCATCTGTGAGTCTCCTTGTCCATAAGGAGAAGTGAGAAGGAAGAAGTTGGGTGGACAGACAGGATGAAAGGAGTATCTTTTTGTTCTTATTAAGTTGAAAGGAACAAAGTACGACTTCCATTTTTTAAAAAAAACGATTTTGAATTCTTACAGTATTATACAAACATTCCCATAAATTATGGTTATAAAATATAAATATGACTGGTTGTTTACCTTTATTCCCTACTTCTGGTGATTTACCTGATTGTTGATTTTTTTTCCATTCTAGTGTCTCTCATAGTCATGTTCCCATTCTATTACTATTCCTTTTTCTAAAATTATTTATTTATTTTTAGGGACGGGGTCTTGCTATGTCACCTATGCTAGGTTCAAACTCCTGTGCTCAAGTGCCACCACATCTGGCTGGCCTCCATAACTAGTCTCATGCAGTCTTTGGCTACCTCTCCCAGCAACAACTTTCTGAGTAATACTTGCTTTCATGAACATTACCCCCTCTTCCCTCCAAGTCAGCCAAAATATCAGTGCCAGCCTAATTAGAAACCTATGTTTTCACCACTGCATGTGAAACCTGCAGTTCAGGCAGCTGATTTTCCTTTTGTATTAAACCTCTACCTGCTTTTCAGTGTCCTGCATAATCTGGTTCAGACCTTTAGCTCTGTACTCTCCAGGATGTCCCATTTGCTCCAGCCAGGCCATTGTCTAGACTGGTAAATCACAGATACACCTGGCTTCACTTCCTCATTCATGATGTCCCTCCTCCTCATAATCCCTCTTGAAAATCCTGCTCCCTCTCCATAATTCGCTCAAGCCTCACTTTCATTAAATTTCCACTGACTACTTGGCGATTTTACTCGCCTCAGAGCTACAGTAGCCTTTAATGGTTAACTGTCTTGCATTGTTTCTGTTTGCTGTGTATATGTTTTGTTTCTGTAACTAGTCCCTAAGCTTCCTATGTTGTGTCCTTTTGTTAGGATCACTGTATACCCCACAATGCTTAGTGTAAATGCTTACCAAGTATATGAAAACCTAGTATCATCCAAAAGGAAATGAAACATCTGTTTCAGTTGATTAAAATAAATTCTCACCACCCTAGAATCCCCTCATTTGTATACTGGAGTTGAGAAACATCCTATCTTCTGTTTATTTCACAGTTAAGAATAGTGTATTTTTTTGTAGTTTATATATGAAAACAAATACTGCTTTTTCATTTTCTAAATACAAAGTTATAATTTTCAAATAACACTTCCACATCAGTATCCTAAGCATTGGGAAGCCATTGGAAGTTGTTTACTAGTTGAGTGAATGACGGATTCCTCTCCAGGGTTCTGATCCTTGGTGACTGACTAGAATAATGCTCTTACCATTGAAGAAGTCTGGGAATCATAGCATTAGGAAGGAAAGGACTTCAGAAATGTGCAGCATAAATTCCTTCAGCCTCCAGGTAGGGAATCTGGGACCTACAGAGGCCGAGGAGCCAGTCCTTGGCTGGTGGTAACACTGGGACTGAGGGTTGAGGTCTCCTGACACCCGTTCAACTGCTTTCAGCTCCATGGACCATTGGTAAGGAGGTCCAGGTTCTGAGCTGGTCTGAGATCTCTTGAATTTAAGATGACTCAAGAGTTTCCCAAGTCACAGTGTCCTTACTCAAATGATGTTGTTAGCCTTTCAGTCTCCAGTTCCAAAATTACCTAACGCTGTGAAGAGGAGTGATTCTTAAGAGACTGTCTGCAGTGTGCTCTGTACAGCTTTTCAGCTGTCGGTTCCCTGAGCATAACAGGTTATCTCATTGGAAAATAGGGTAATCTCCTGAGTCCATTTACTGTTCACCCTTAAGAAGTGTAATTTGTTGAAATGTCACATCTGTCATGGAGGGCTTTCAACTTGGTTTTTTTTTTGTTCTTGTTGTTGTTGTTGTTGTTGTGTTTTAAAGGAACTGCCTTATAATATTGAGTTTTCAGAGTTGTTGGATTTTGAACCTGTAAGAGCCGGGGAGAGAGAAATAGCTTGAAAAGACCTCCTTGATGTCATTTACTTCTCTTTGTAATAGAATATGAGACTGCATCACATATCATGCAGTTTTTTAGTCCATGACCTCTGAGAGAAGTTTTGTTTATGTATTTATTTTTTAAAGCGTAAGCTCCTTTCTTAGGAAAATGTGTTGCTCCTTCTCAGTGTATTAGCAGCAAGACCTGTGGCCAAAACACAAAGCTTATCCAATGGGATGTTGTAAAGAGCCATGTCCCAGGATGTCCAAGGTCAAATGCTGAATTAGTAAGAGTAACAAGAATTTATTTGTTATTTATTTTGTTTATAAATAAAATAAATATTTTGTTTTTTTACAGGTGCTGTATATATTGACCAGTACTGCAATCCCCTCTCCGACATCAGCCTCAAAGACATCCAGGCCCAAATTGACAGCATCGTGGAGCTTGTTTGCAAAACCCTCCGGGGCATAAACTGCCGCCACCCCAGCTTGGGCTTCAAGGCAGGTGTGGCATTGCTTTGGATCCAGCTGTATTTACAAAAGAAAACTGAGGGAAATTGGTTGATTTGAGAGATTTGTTAGTGTGCTCCCATTATGTCATGAAAAAGTGATAAAGTGATGTGACCATATGTTTACCTGGTTGAAGTGTTGAACCTACAGCACTTCAAATACATGCTGTCTTCTGCTTCCTAGGTTGGCAACACTTGATTAATATTGCTAGGCCATTGCCAGTATCTTCGTGTTGTGAGTTGTTTGGGGCACCTGTCAGAGCCTTATTTGTGCATGGGTCCCAGGGTAGATCTCTCTGTTTCAGGTGAATCATCCATGATAATGGAAATAGAACTCCAGAGCCAGGTGCTGGATGCCATGAACTATGTCCTTTATGACCAACTGAAGTTCAAGGGGAATCGAATGGATTACTATAATGCCCTAAATTTATACATGCATCAGGTAAATATTGGTACAGTAACATACGGGTATAGTCATATGGGTATAGTAATATATTTTTTTTCTGTTTTTAGAGACAGGGTCTTGCTCTGTTGCTCAGGCTGGAATGCAGTGGCATGATCATAGCTTACTCCAGCCTCAAACTCCTGGGCTCAAGCGATCCTGCAGCCTCAGCCTCCCGAGTAGCTAGGACTACATGACACCATGCCCAGCTACTTTTTTTTTTTTTTAGAGACAAGGTCTTGCTATGTTGCCTAGCCTGGTCTCAAACTCCTGGCCTCAAGTGATCCTCCCACCATGGCCTCCCAAAACGCTGGGATTATAGGTGTGAGCCACTGTGCTCATCCTATATGTGTTTCTTAAGCTTTTCTCTGATAGACCATACATTCTTCAGGGCCAGTGCTATATTTTCCATCTCTGAGTGCTCATTGAAACTTACTTTTCCTTCTGCTGTAAGGATACTGTTGTGGAGTTTATCTGTTTCCTCATGAGCAGTCTCTGTATGTAAACCCTTGAGATAAATTTTTGACTAAAAATAGATATTTCTCTGACTGGTCAGTTTGTATCTCGTGAACACTAAACTGTGAAACCAATCAGTCTCCTCTTTTTGCACTGGCCTCTAGCCAGTTGGGGGAACCTGTGACCCAGCTGTGTCAGGTTTCCATGTTATATTTTTTACTTGCTTTCTGCCTAGCTCCATTTTCATATTTATTTTGTTGTCCTATCTGCTACTTTCATTTTATTTTGTTATGTCATACACACTTTCCCTAGAAACAGTCTTAGATTCTTTCTGGAAGGAGGAGGACCTAAATCAGGGCTTGACCAACTTTTTCTGTAAAGGGCCAGGCAGTACATTATTTTAGCTTTGGCCAGTCGCAGTGGCTCACGCCTATAATCCCAGTACTTTGGGAGGCCGAGGTGGGCAGATCACCTGAGGTCAGGAGTTCAAGACCAGCCTGGCCAATGTGATGAAAGGCCATCTCTACTAAAAGTACAAAAAGAATTAGCCAGGCATGGTGGTGGTTGCCTGTAAGCTACTCGGGAGACTGAGGCAGGAGAATCACTTGAACCCAGGAGTCGGAGGTTGCAGTGAGCCGAGATTGTGCCATTGCACTCCAGTCTGGGCGAGACAGAGTGGGACTCCATCTCAAAAAAAAAAAAAAAATTCAGCTTTGAGTGCCATGTGGTCTCTGTTGTTACCTCAAGTTCTGCCTCTGTGGTATAAAAGGAGGCACAGATAATATAAAAACAACTGAGTGTGGCTGTGTCCAACAAAATTGTATATACTGACATTGAAATTTGAATTTCATGTTTTTATATGTCGTGGAATAGTATTGTTTTAACTATTTTTTTAAACATTTAAAAACATAAAAAATTTTCTTACACAGGCTGTACAAAGATAGCTGGTGGGCTGGAATTACCGTGGACCATAGTTTATTGACCCTGACCTAAATAAGTGAAATACTCACTTAAGCCTCAAAAAAGAGCATCATGCCCAATGCACAATAGATGCCTCATGAGAATGTTTATTGAACGAATGAGAACGTTTAGCTCATCCCAGTGAAATAAAAGCATTTTTTTCTGCTTTAGGTTTTGATCCGCAGAACAGGAATCCCAATCAGCATGTCTCTGCTCTATTTGACAATTGCTCGGCAGTTGGGAGTCCCACTGGAGCCTGTCAACTTCCCAAGTCACTTCTTACTAAGGTGGTGCCAAGGCGCAGAAGGGTGAGTATCTGTGACTCTTGATCTGTGGTCTGGAAGATTCAGTCCCTCTGTGCTGAAGGTGTTACCAAACAGGTTAAAAATGGGACTAGGGTGATGTTTTGTTTCCTGGCTGTATCAGTTTCGTATTCTGGTTGTGTTATTAAATTATAACAGTGAAGATGGTACCATCAGGGGAGACTGGGAAAGGGTATTCTGGATCTTTCTGTATTTCTTGAAACTGCATGTGTGAATCTACAGTTATCTCAAAAAGTTTCATTTTAAAAAATAAGACTGACTTCAAGGTCTTTTGTGGTTCTCAGAGTCCCTTTGGTCCAAAGCAGATCAGATCAAAGAGTTCTTAAAGAAATTATTTCTTTTCATTCTTCCATAAAATCTCCCCCTTTGTCCCACATGAGTGGGAGAGGAAGGGAGGGAAAGAAAGTGGGGGAGATTGAACAGGGTGGCCACGTTCCCCTTCAGGCAAGGTCAGTAACTGATGGGAATTTTAGAGATCTGGTAGTATACCGAGTTCTGTTCTGTTCTTTTTTAAACCTCGGGCTCTATAGGGCAGAAAGCTCCTTTTCAGTTATAGTCTAGCTTTTCTGAAAGAAATAGTTCAACAGGTAGGAATATATTTTCATTAAATCTACAATTTAGGGGAAGAGGAAAAAAGTTGTTTACCTATGTCCTGATCTTTGAAACTATGTCTTAATGATTAACTCTGATACCCTTTAATGATGAATTGTGTGGTAGAAAGTACCAGAGCTGTGAAGTCAAACTAGGTTCAAACTTTGCCTTCCTCTGAGGAAGCCTCAGTTTCTCCTTGGTAAAATGGATTAATGTTTTTTATAAAGCAGCTTGGAAGATTAAATTAAATCACCCAGTATATTATACACCCAGGTGTGTTTCTGATGTGACATAGCAAAAAAGTACAATTGGTCTCTGTTCCTATCTCTTAGTTTAAAAAATAAAACATTACATGTTTAGTTGAAGCCTCCCAGGTACTCTTCCTTATCCCTTTCTCCCTCCTTCTCCTCTTGAGAGCTAACCACCAGTTTGAAAATGTTTATTTATTTATTTTTTTTGAGACAGGGTCTGGCTCTGCCACCCAGGCTGGGGTCCATTGGCGCAATCTCGGTTTACTACACCCTCCGTCTCCTGGGCTCAAGCCATCCTCCCACCTCAGCCTCACTAGTAGCTGGGACCACAGGCATGCACCACAACAACCTGGCTAATTGTTTTGTATTTTTTTTTAATAAAGATGGGGTCTTGCCATGTTGCCCAGGCTAGTCTCAAACCCCAGAACTCAAGTGGTCTGCCTGCCTCAGCCTCCCAAAGTGTTGGGATTACAGGCATGAGCCACCGCACCTGGCTGTGCTTGTTATTTCCATGCAAATGTTTATATGGACCACTCTGTTTATTTAGGTTGTCATTACTGGCCTTAAGAAGATTTTATCTTTTTCTTCATCAAGCTAACATCTTGTTAGATTTGTTCTTAGATACCTTTCTTTTCTTTTTTTTTTTTTTCCAGTTGTAAATGGTAATTTTTAAGATTACATTTTCTAAGTATTAATGGTATACAGGCATGTGATTGATATCTAGATACAGCTTTGATCTTCAGTTCCTTGGCTGAATACATCATTAGTACCAATAATTTGTCAGTTCCTGGCTTTTCTCTGTGGATAATCATAGTATCTGTGAATAGTGACAGTTTTGTTTCTTCTTTTTTTGATAACTCCTATATATTTGTTTCTTTTACTTGCATTACTCAGCTAGCTAGATCTTTTTGTACAAAGTTGAATAAAAACAAAGATACCAGGCACCCTTGCCTTGGATATGACTTTAAATGGAATGCTTTTAAAATTTCAGAGCCAGGCACTGTGACGCACGCCTGTAGTCCCAGCTGCTTGGAAGGGTGAGGTAGGAGGATTGACTGAGCCCAGTAGTTCAAGGCCAGCTTGTTTGCCCAGCTTGGGACAGGGTCTCAGAAAAAGAAAACAAAAATTCACCATCAAGCATGATGTTGGGGGCAGTTAGGGATTATGAAAGCTACCATCTAAATTCCTACTTTGCTAACTTTTATTAATAGCTAGGCATTAGATTTTTTTTTTTCAAAATTCTTTTTCTGTGTCTACTTACATGATACGGTTTTTCAGTTTTAGTCTATATGTTTAGAAATAGTTTTTGTTGTAATAGAATTTCCCTTTTTTAACTTTTAAGTTCAGGTGTACATGTGCAGGTTTGCTACATAGGTAAACTTGTGTTATGGGAATTTGTTATACAGATTATTTCATCATTCCGGTATTAAGCCTAGTTCCCCTTAGTTAGTTTTCCTGATCCTCTCCCTCCCCCTACCCTCCAACAGGCCCCAGTGTGTGTTGTTCCCTGCTGGGTCCGTGTGTTCCCATCACTTAGTTCCCACTTAATAAGTGAGAGCGTGCAGTATTTGGTTTTCTGTTCCTGTGTTAGCTTGCTAAGGATGATGGCTCCAGCTCCATCCATGTCCCAGCAAAGGACATGATCTTGTTCTTTTTTGTGGCTGCATAGTATTCCATAGTGTGTATGTACCATATTTTCTTTATCCAGTTTATCACTGATGGGCATTTAGGCTGATTCCGTGTCTTTGCTATTGTGGATAGTGCTGCAGGGAACATACGTGTGCGTGTGTCTTTATAACAGAATGACTTATATTCCTTTGGCTATATACCTGGTAATGGGATTGCTGGGTCAAATGGTTTAGCCATATTCAGGCCTTTGAGGAATCACCACAACTCTCTTCCACAATGGTTGAACTAATACACACTCTCACCAACAGCGTATAAGCATTCCTTTTTCTCCACAACCTCCCCAGCATCTGTTACAAAATAGATTTTTTCATGTTCAGCTTCCATTGTTGTGGCACATCTAACTTAGTCACATATTTGTAAAATACATTGCTGCATTTGATTTACTCATGTTTTACCCAGGATTTTTGCATTTATGGTAGCTCTTAAATGATCTTGGCCTAGAAATTTTTGTATATTTGTCTTTAAGAAGTCCTGGCCTCATTAAAAGAATTGAAGAGTTCCTTGTTTCTAGAACATTTATATATATATTTTTTGTCCTTTCCTCATAGGTTTATTTATTTCATTTTTATTTTTTTGAGATGGAGGCTCACTCTGTTGCTGAGGCTGGAGTGCAGTGGTGCGATCTCAGCTCACTGCAACCTCCGCCTCCTGGGCTCAAGCAATCTTCCTGCTTCAGCCTCCCAAGTAGCTCGGATTAAAGTCACTCACCACCACGCCTGGCTAATTTTTGTATTTTTAGTAGAGATTGGGTTTTGCCATGTTGGCCAGGCTGGTCTCAAACCCCTGGCCTCAGGTGATCAGCCCACCTCGGCCTCCCAAAGTACTGGGATTACAGGCGTGAGCCACCATACCCAGACATATAATTCTTACATCCTTGCTAAGGGTAGGTTATATGTGACTCAAGGAACAAATTCGATTGGACTTTTTTAGCAGCCAAGAAAAGGAATATGCTACATAATTTATAGTGGGCATGAGATCAAGATGAAACAATAGCTCATAAGAAACACAAGTATCCCTGAAACAGAGCACCCCAAATCCCTCCATGAGTCCTTGTAGAGAGCAAGCCTGGCAGTGCAGTGAGAGCTTATATCGTGTGACCACCGCTCAGCCATGTGCTCAGCGAGGGCCAGCCCCAGCGTCCTGGTGCAGTTTGAGTGCAGGTTTCAGAAGGCAGACCTGCAAGAGGAGCTGTGTGATCGAGGCCAGGGGGCACAGCTCTCTGTGCTCTAGCACAGGGTTCCCAGCCCAAGGCTATGATGAGCTCAGCAGGTCTCTGACCACCTCAGCATGTCAGCAGAACCGATGGCTGAATCCTTCCTGTGTGAGGTGCTGTCACTTTCATCAGATCATCCAGGGCCCAGGATCCATAGATGGTTACCTGCTACTAATCTACGGAATTAAGACTGCCTTGGGCATTTAATAAATCTTTATCTTAGCTGAAGTTGTACATACTCCTGGCAGTGAGTTTTAGTCTTTCTGAAGAGCGTTATTAGATGATATACATCAGTGTTGTTTTTTAAATGTCAGTGTGCTGTGGTCTTGACAGAGCAGAGTTTGCACAAAGGGGTCAGATTTTAAACTTGGACAAGACCTTGATATTGTAAGTAGAAATGTTATGGTCTCAACCTTCAGCCCGTGATTTGACCTACTTACTGTGGAGACTTAAAATAATGAGTTGGTCGGCTGTCATCTGATATTTGGCTCTTTGGATAGGGCGACCCTGGACATCTTTGACTACATCTACATAGATGCTTTTGGGAAAGGCAAGCAGCTGACAGTGAAAGAATGCGAGTACTTGATCGGCCAGCACGTGACTGCAGCACTGTATGGGGTGGTCAATGTCAAGAAGGTGTTACAGAGAATGGTGGGAAACCTGTTAAGCCTGGGGAAGCGGTAAGGTTTTCTTGGTTTTCTAGTACTTCTGCTGAGCACGTGTCTTTAGAGGTTTGAATTGTGTTCGTGATGTGCCAAGTAACTTTTCTTTGAGATCTTTGCAGTAGACACTGACAAGTTCTCTTTGCAGGTACTGAAAGCATTCTTCAATAATAATACCTTAGGCTGGGAAAGATTATTTTTCAAGGGCAAGATCTTCTCATATCCAAATGCTTTGCCATCTTTTAATTGATACCTTCCTATCATTAGATAAGAAAACAAAATAGGAAACTGCCTTGTTTCTAAGTCCAAGGAAACCTGTCCTACAGGGAAAGTAGAAAGTTGTAGGCTGTGTTATTAGAGTAATAGTTTTCTGTCTAATGACAGAATTCTTCTTTCAAATGACTATTTTTTAGAGCAATTTCAGGCTAACTGCAAAATTGAGCAGGAAGTGCAGAGTTCCCATATCCTCCCTGCCCTGCACACGCACCGCTTCCCTCACTGTCAACATCCGCACCAGAGCGGTGCATTTGCTGCAACCAGTGAACTGCACTGACAGATCATCATCACCCAGAGTCCACGGTTTCCATGAGGGTTCACTCTTGGTCTTGTATATTCTGTGTGTTTGGACAAACACATAATGACATGGGTTCCCCTTTATAGTATCACACAGAGTAGTTTCACTGGCCAAAAATATCCTCTCTGCTCTGCCTACTCAGAATTCATCTTTAATTATGTACAGTGTTACTGCAGTGACTGCTTAATAAAAGTGCTTATGGTTTTAATTTAGTACCCATCACCAAAGTAGGGTACAAGGTTTATATTTATTGTGTACTTTTTTTTTTCTTAAGAGCATTGTATCTCTTTGTTGAACAGAGAAGAAATACCAGTTAGAAAACATTTGGGATTTGTGTCAATTATATTTAAATCCTGGGCCTCAGAAAAAAAGTCTTTGCTGAAGAAACAAACAGGATAAGACAAAGATTATTTTTCCTCTGCTAGGGAAGGCATCGACCAGTCGTACCAGCTCCTGCGAGACTCACTAGATCTCTATCTGGCAATGTACCCGGACCAGGTGCAGCTTCTCCTCCTCCAAGCCAGGCTTTACTTCCATCTGGGAATCTGGCCAGAGAAGGTAATTATTTAACTTTGATGCTTTGCCCTTGCCTTAGAAAGAGGAGTCCTAGATTGAAGGGTTCCCTATAACAAACTTAATCTTTATGTTAACATGGGGAATAAACACAAATTTATTCAGTCTCCTAATCGTAACCCATCAGTAGATTTTTTTTTTTTTTTTTCATTTCTTATTCTAAGGGAAATTGATTCTGCTGCCAGGAATTGCCTGTTCTCTTTGTGGTCAGCTCCTTCAACCTTAGAACCACAAAGCCTCTGTCTCTGCTACTCACCCACTGGGGCCCTAAGATGTTTTTCTCCAAGTCACCCTCACTTAGCAAGGGAAAGCAAAGCTGTAAATGGTCAACCTCCAGCCGTGCTGTTAGCAGCTAACATTGGCCATGAATAAATAAGTGCTCCTATCAGATGCAGGAAAATTGGATCTTAGATATGTTCAAGTCTAGCCACTGGACTAGAGAAGGACTCATTTTGTCTTTGAAAACCATTGAATTTTGATACTGTTTCACCGGAATTTCCTCCGTTTTTTAATGGCCCCCTCTGGGCTGTAGCACACACTTTCAGCAGGCTGCAGTGTTGACCTACGCGGGCTGTGTGGATGTAGCCCGTAGAGGCCCGTTGTGTGTAACAGTGTGCGGGAGCCAGCCGCACCTTCCCACCAATGCCTTGGCTCTTCTTTGGAAATATGTGAATAGTCCTTTTTGATTGTTTAGAGCAGAATTTAATTGTGAGCTCTCACAGGCCATCAGCATAAACTCATCTCCCTGTGTCGTTAGAGAGCAGTACAGTCTTTCCCAAAAAAGTAAATATTCTAAATGACTCTACATTGCTTAGATTGAAAGTCTCACTGATCCACAACTTCGAAGATCTAAAATAGTTCTAAGAATGGATGTACCAGTAGGAAAATCCCAAGCCTCCTGTTTTAAGAAAAGATGTAGGCCGGGTGTGGTGGCTCACGCCTGTAGTCCCAGCACTTTGGGAAGCCGAGGCAGGTGGATCTCCTGAGGTCAGAAGTTCAAGACCAGCCTCACCAACATGGTGAAACCCTGTCTCTACTAAAAATGTAAAAATTAGCTGGGCATTAGTGGCAGGTACCTGTAATCCCAGCTACTCAGGAGGCCGAGGCAAGAGAATTGCTTGAACCCAGGAGGAGGAGATTGTAGAAAAGAAAAGAAAGAAAAGATGTCATCTGTAGCCCACATAGCAAATATCCTCCCAGAACATCTGTGTAATGTGGTAGAGGAATTTATTGGGAAAGAAGACTGTCCACCAAAGTTATCAGTTACTTGTCCAAATTTATTTTCATTTTATTTACATGTTTTAAATTTTAATTTTTTTTTTTTTTTAATAGAGACTAGGTTTCACCATGTTGCCCAGGCTGGCCTTGAACTCCATCTTGGCCTCCCAAAGTGCTGGGATTACCAAAGTGTGACACCACACCCTGCCTATTTATGTATTTGTTTTATTTGGGGGTGTTTTGTTTGTTTCTTTTTGAGATGGGGTATCACTTTGTCGCCCAGGCTGTGGCACCATCTCAGCTGACTGCAGCCTCTGCCTCCCAGGTGCAAGTGATTCCCCTGCCTCAGCCTCCCGAGTAGCTGGGACTATAGGTATGCTACCACACCCGACTAATTTTTGTATTATTTTTTTTGTTTGTTTAGTAGAGATGGGATTTCACCATATTGGCCAGGCTGTTCTCAAACCCCTGACCTCAAGCAGTCCGCATTCCTTGGCCTCCCAAAGTGCTGGGATTACAGGTGTGAAACACCACACCTGGCCAATGCCTATTTATTTTTTATACCAGGCTGTACTGCCTATTTATTTTCGATAGCCAGGAAGAGCTAAGAAACACAAGCCCCCTTGGTCACTGTAGCAGTAATCCAGGGTTGTTATGGCTGTGATGGAAATAGAGAGGGTAGGATGGTGAGATTTTAGAAGTCAGGAGTACTGACTGAATCTTCTCAGCAGCCTTATAGGATGGATATTATTTTTATTTTTGCCTTGATGCAAATAAGGAAACCGAGGCAGTGAGAAGTTAAATAACTTACCTGAGTTTCCTGTGTATGCCATGACGGCATCAGGAGTTCAGTGTGGGCAAGGTGGTGCCCGGGCCCACCCCACGCCGCATCCCATGGTCTAGTGGGCCAAGGCCAGAGCGTTTCTGAAGAAGCCAACAGACAGGCACGTTCTCCTTCCTGCTGCCAGACCTACATCCTCATCATGACCCAGAGTTTTCCTTTCCCTCTTTTTCTGCCTTTCAGTGGAAAATGTATCCCCCAATTTTCCAAAGCAAACCCCCATCTCTTCTATTGGAAGAAAAACAAAAAGTACTCCCTGTCTGCCCTGCAGGCATTTCTCTAGGTCACTACCTTTCCTCCTCCCACAGAGCTAAAGTTCTTAGGCTGCCTCCCACTCACCAGGAACACCAGGACCCGTTCCCATGCCTCCTCCACAGGCACTGTTCTTGCCAAGGAAGCCAGTGACCCTCTTTGACTGAAACCATTCTCCTCATTGATAAATGAAGTACATACTTTTTCTTTCTGTATCTTTCCCCATCATTGCTGGCTACTCCCTTCTGGGAACAGTCAGTTCCTTTCGCTCTGTGGTCTCTGGTTCTCACGCTCTTGCTAGTTCTTATCTTCCCTTCAAGGCTGAAGGATAACTTCTAGACATCTTCTACTCTGCACCTGTGCCCTAGGACAGTGCCCTTCCTCTTGCGTCAGTTACTGCCTGTCTGCTGTGGCTGCTGGAGCACTGGAGCCCTGCCTGGACCCTGGGCTCCAGACCAGCATATCCACACGCCTGCTACACCCATGCACGTGACTCAGTCTCCTAGATGGGTGAAAGCCTGCTGAGAGCAGCACTTCTGTAGCCTGAAGCAGTGCCCCGGCCTCCTGCTTGTCCTCCTTCCCTCAGCCCTGAGTCCCTGTGAGCCCGCTCTGTATGCAGGCCAGAGAACTCTTAACAAAATATCAGTTATGTCCCTTCACTGCTTAAACCTCTCAGGGTGGCTCCCCTGTTGCCTTGAAGACCAGACTCGTTCTCCATGTGGCTTTTAGGTTCTGGGTGATCTGGCCCTGCCTGCCTGACACTCCCCGCCTCCAGTAGCAGTGCCTTGGTCTTCTCCTGTACCTGTCACTTCATCTGCGTGTCTGCGCTGTCTTGCTTCAGTCTTTTGTGTGTGCTGCATCTCTACCCAGGGTCTCTGCTCATCCTCAACTCCCATCTGCTGGCTCACTTCTGCCCACCTGTCAGCTTAGACTTCTGCCTCCTCCGAAACCCCTTCCCTGCTTCCTCTGCACTGCCTCGTCAAGTTTTCCAGTTGTTCTGTGCTTGCCCTTCCCAGAGCTTCATCCAGTCTGTGGTAGCTGCTGCTCCATCATCTGTCTCCATTAGAACATATTCTTTAAGGACAGGGACCAGGTCCTGTTCCTAACTGCAGTCTTCTCCATGCTGTCAGCACAATTCCTGGCCCATGATAAGGGCTCAAAATTTTTTTCTAAATGACTACTTAAGAAATGACTTCCAGGTGCTGTGGCTCACACCTGTGATCCCAGCACTTTGGGAGACTGAGGCAGGTGGGTCACTTGAGGCCAGGAGTTTGAGACCAGCCTCAGCAATGTGACAAAACCCAGTCTCTACCAAAATAAAATACAAAAAGTAGCCGGGTGTAGTGGCACACTACACCTGTGGTGGCATATCACCTCAGTTACTCAGGAGGTTGAGGTGGGAGGATCGCCTGAGCCTTGGAGGTCAAGGCCAAGGCTGCAGTGAGCCGTGATCACACCACTACACTCCAACCTGGATGACAGTGAGACTGCATCTCAAAAAAGGTAAACAAGTTACTTCTGTAAAGTCTAATAAGTCTCTTCACAATAAGAATCACTAGAGTGGAAATCATATGCATATAATTTACTTCTCAAAAAAAAAAAAAAAAAAGTGGCAGAACTTCATTAGATATGAATAAAGGAGAAGACTCAAAGGGTGTGTTTAGAGTTTTCAACACGGGGCAGTTTATGTCACTCTGAAAGTAGGTGTTTGGAGAGCAGACCTGTTTTGGTAGTAGAACAAAGTGTTCTGTGTGGGGTGCGTTGCATTCATCCTGACCTGAAGGCATTGAGTGCAGATGCCCAGTAGCCTTTAGCAGGAACTCCTAGCATCAGTATCTGGTAACTGAAGCCCCAAAAGTAGCAGATCCCACAGACAATGGATATCAAGAAGGCAGAACCAAGAACTTCAGAGAACCTTAGAGGGAACCTGGAATTCAGGGACAGAGCAGTGCTCAGCAAACTACGGTCTGTGGGCCAGATTCACAAAGCCTGCTTTTGTGAATAAGCTGTATTTGTTTACTTATTATCTACAGCTTTTTTCAAGCTACAGTGGCAGAGCTGAGTAGTTAAGTCAGGGATGTGTGGCCCCCAAAGCCTGAAGTGTTTCTTCTCCGGCACTTTACAGGAAAAGTCTACCAGCCCCTAGGCTAGAGGAAGAAAGCAGTATAGGAAAACATGGGTAATAGACCCCAATCCAGGATCTCTGCCCCAGAAGTTGTAGTCATGTGGCATTCTAGGCCTAGAGCATTTGGTGGGGACAGCGTGGTGCCCGGGTCAGCACAGTCTGCAAATATGCCAGGCCCCGAGGCACAGAGTCTTCATTTCTGCCCTCTGCCTTCGTGCTCAGCCACACATCCAGCGAAGGTGGGGGTCATTATCCTTGACCTTATCCAGACTTTCTCAGTCCTCTGATGATGCCAAGTTCTGGGCTTTTTACTTATCTGGTGGGGAGGTGGCTGCTAGGACAGAAAGGGAGCTGCGTGTGTAGAGCACAGCCGAGGGACAGAAAAGGTGGCTTGCTGGAACTCTGTCGGCTCACAAGGATGGCCATTATGCAGGCACTGTCAGTAGGTACTTCTTGTTCAAGTAAAGGGTAAATTCGAAGTGCCCGGCTGGAGGTAGAGGCAGAGGGAGATTGGCTGTCTGGTGATTCTTGTTGAAACTGGGTTTGTGTAGTAGTGAATTTAAAATGCTCCTACTCTTGCTCGGGTATGACACTGGTTGAGAGCAAGAGTTGATCTTCATGCCCAGTGCCACAGCCTCACTGCACCTTACCACAGCCCTGTGACCCCAGGCAAGTCACTGCTCTAAGTCCGAGTCCTCTTCTGGAAGTGGCAGTGACTAAACCCTTCCCCCCCCCCTTTTTTTTTTAACCTAATCCTCCCAATTTGAAGGTCAAGAACTAACCTTCAGATGGGAAGGATTACGTGAAACAAAAAACGTGGTGGACTTGACACAGTGACCTGCAGAGAATAAGTGTTTGGTTAATGTTGAGGTCCAGCAAGTCTCAGTCTGAAAGGCAAGATAATAGCGTGGTGCATAGAACTGGAATTTTCACAATACTTTTACAGGCTCACGATGCATCAGGAAACAGGCAGGACAGTGATTACTCAGGATTTGATAAGCTAAGAAAGGAATTCAGCGTTAAAAACAATGGCTAGTCTGACAGATCTGGGCCTAGAGTCCAAGTGGCTTTATGTGCTAAGCAGGCTGTAATCCAGGACTCAGTAAGTTGGGAGGAGGACTTTGTCAGAAACTCTGTGCTAAGGGCTGTCAGCATGATGGGTTCGAAGTAATTGTATGTCTGTCTTTTCAAACTTGGAGTTTTTTTCCAGAGAGGCACTGTGTGCAGTCGAGGCGGTAATAGTGGAGTCAGACAGTCCTGGTACTCTGTGCTACTAGTTTAACTTCTGCATAGGTGTGGTTTCTCCTGCTGCATGCTGAATACCAAATACCATGATGAGTCCAGATCACCGAGGTGACCAGCAGGATTTTAAAACTCTGACACACGTGGCTTCCTCATTCTAGTATAGCTTCTTAAACTTAACGAATGCATTCCTCTGATCCTCGCTCTGTGACCTTTTCCATCTCTTCCAGCACTGAGGCAGTTGTAGCAAACATCCTTTTGGTCTTGATTAAAGCAGTTTAGCATTTTTTCCCCTCTGAACTCCTGAGTGGCAAGTTAAAAATCGTTTCTGTGTATTTAAAAACGTGGATTCTCATACTTCCCATGCTGACCAAGCATGTTAGGCGCTGTTAGAGTCCACCTAGTCCAGATGTGCCCTAGTTGGGGGACCCTCGCCTGCGTCCCTAGCACCTATCCCAGCACACTAGTTTCTAAAGAACTCCCCAGGTTCACACTAGTTAAATTGGGGTGTCGTAGGCCAGCTGCCAGTGTTACAGGCGAGCCCAGCCCTGGACATACGCAGTGCCAACTTGGTAGCGGTCTGTCAGAGAATGGCCCAGAGACCTGGACCGGGGCCATCAGGGCACAGCCACCCCTTAAGGTCCTTTGTTAGGTTACGTAGGTAGGTCTAAATCCCTCGCTGCAAAAAAGAAAAGGCCTAGCTGAAAATATTATCTCCTAGTCTTTCTGTCTTGTCTTGAAGGTGCTTGACATCCTCCAGCACATCCAGACCCTAGACCCGGGGCAGCACGGGGCGGTGGGCTACCTGGTGCAGCATACTCTAGAGCACATTGAGCGCAAAAAGGAGGAGGTGGGCGTGGAGGTCAAGCTGCGCTCTGATGAGAAGCACAGGGATGTCTGCTACTCCATCGGGCTCATTATGAAGCATAAGAGGTGAGTGCCCGGGATCGTCCTGTCCTGCGGTGTCCGTTCCAGAGGGCTGCGGAGACACACACATCTGGTGAGCCCTCAGGACACGGTAGAGGAGGAGCTGACTGGAAACAGTGACTTTGATCACTTATCCCCTGAGTGCGCACCGAAGGGAAGACAGAAAGCTGAGCTTTTTTTTTTCCTTTTTGAACCATGTCTTTGACCTTTGTGTTTCTTAAGCAGCAACTCACTTTGCCGAGAGATCTTCTAGTGTTTTTAGCGGCCTTTAGATGTTTGACCCTTCTCAGTGTGAGAAGATGGAAGTAACTTTGTAAGCCACAGATTTTTTCTCTCATTTCCTCACTGTTCTTATCTCTTGTTATTTAATCTCAAGTTTCTTGAGATCTGATAGGCATTTGGTCTGTTTACCAGGCAAAATTAAACTGTATCCAAAGTGATTAGAGCAGCTTACATCCCACCAGCAGGCTGGGAGCCGGGAGTTCCTATTCTTCCCTAGTGCTACTGCCAGACCTTTCAAAGTGTGCTCACGTGGGAAATGCCAAATAGTGTTTCACTGTGGTTTTAATTTCTGTTTCCTGGGCTACTACTGACCGTCCAAGTTTTATTAAGAGCCTCCTCAAACAATTCTTTTTGCTTTTTTTTTTTTTTTTCCTTTGGAGACACGAGTCTGGGCCTGCTGCCTAGGCTGGAGTATAGTGGTGCCATCTCAGCTCACCTGCAACCCCTGTCTCCCAGTTCAAGGGATTCTCATGCCTCAGCCTCCCAAGTAGCTGGCACTATAGGCACACACCACCATGCCTGGCTAACTTTTTGTATTTTTAGTAGAGACAGTGTTTCACCATGTTGGCCAGGCTGGTCATGAACTCCTGACCTAAAGTGATCTGTCTTGGCCTCCCAAAATACTGGGCTTACAGGCATGAGCCACCACATTGGCCCATTTTGTGTATTTTCTGTTGAGTTGTTATTAGTCCTCCCTATTGATATGTAGTTTGTTCTTCTGTATATTAGTCTGTACATGAGGAAAAGTTGCAAATGTCTTTTCCCAGTTTTTGGCTGGTGGTTTTCATTCTTTATTGCATTTTTTAAAAACTTTTAAATGGAAAATTGCAAATTTTCATATAAGAGAGAAAGGAGTATAAGGAGCCAGGTGGTGTTCCTGTCATCCAGCCTCAACAGCTGCCATGCAGGGTGGGTCTCACTCTCCTCTGCCCCCTCCATACCTTCCTCCCTGGGTTAATTGACGCAAATGCCAGATGTCAGTTCACCTATAGCCATCTCAGTATGTACCTTTAAAAGGCAGGGACGCTCTCTTCCTCTCTTTCTGTCTTTTAATATTTAACATGTTACCACATCTAAGAAAACCCCAGTTACTTAACTTCATCCAGTAATCTCATGAGAGTTCCTATTTTCCCAATGTCCCATATTTTTAAGTATTTGAATCCTGATCCAAACAGTTGGATCTAAGTATCAGGATTCAAATACTTAAAAATATGAGACATTAGGAAAATAGGAACTCTCACGAGATTACTGGATGAAGTAACATTAGTCTCTTGGTTTTAATGATGTTAAATTGGTTCGTCTTTTCCTTTACGGGTTGCATTTTTAGTGCCTTGTTTTAACAAACCTTCCCTGTCTTGAGTCAAGAAGATATTTTATATTTTAAAAGCTCTGCATTTAACAACTGAGTCTTGGTTATACTAAGATCAGAATTTGGTGTGCTGTTGTCAGGCCAGGTCCCGTTTCTTTTTCTTTTGGATAACCAGTTGTCATCCCATCACTCTTTGTTGGAAAGTGTATTCTTTTCCAGATAAGTGCCATGTTGATAATGAGAGTTGTTTACAAAAGGGGTCAGGGCTGTCCTGAAAAATGATTCCCAGGGAGTAAAGCAGGTAGCTGAGGATGCAGCTGAGAGAAGCCCGCCATCGTCTGTACGTTGCTGGGTGGTCCACAGGGACTGACTGTGCCTCCTGTGTTAACTAGGTATGGCTATAACTGTGTGATCTACGGCTGGGACCCCACCTGCATGATGGGACACGAGTGGATCCGGAACATGAACGTCCACAGCCTGCCACACGGCCACCACCAGCCTTTCTATAATGTGCTGGTGGAGGATGGCTCCTGTCGATACGCAGCCCAAGGTAAGCGGCAATTCCGCTTGTGCCAGCGGCCCTCTGGCGTGTTCAGCACATGTTTGAGCCCTCGGGTAGGTACTGTGGGCATGGGCCATGGGTGCCTTCAGAGGCGGCCAACGCCCTATAGCCAGCCTCCTTCGGGCCCCCAGTGGCTAAACGTGGCTAGGTCTGCACAAGTGCAGCCCTGGCGAGGGTCCAGTAACACCCACACTCCTCCAGAGCCTCCTCTCCCCCAACCCAGACTCTATTCCAACACTGTTGTCAGCCCTCATCTGATTGGCCACTGCCTATGCCAGTAAATTCCGGTAAGTCCGGCCTTCCAGACCCAGCCCTCTTCTCCTTCCAGACAAGGAAGGCACCAGGTAAACACTTGGGGGCCCCCCAGCGCTCCCTGGCCTCTCAAGGCTGCGGGTGCCGATTGCACGCCCCTGGAGACGCCCTCGTGTGGCCACCTTTGGGGGCTGCGGTCCACAGCGCCAGCCCTGGGAGCACGTGAGAGCCCACAGGAGTGCAGTAAGGTTGGGTAGGCGAGCAGACCACTGCCACCCGGCCGGTGCCAGCCAGGGCAAGGCTGAGGTAGAGACTGACAGAGCCTGTGGAAGCAGGTGAGAGACAAGAATGCCTTGAGTGTAAGTCTCCCTTTTCTTTGTTTCTGTTGAATTTCACCTCCACTTAATAGGACAAATTCATTGTTGTAATGTATATTAACTCCATTTGAGAAACATCATCGTCATCTTTTTCTAGATGAGAAAACTGAGGCACAGGGAAGCCATTTAATTTTTAACTTACAGAACATGATTTGAAGCCAGGCAGCTTGACAGAGAGTCTCGTCCTTATCCTTCATGCTGTACCTGTTCATGTCTGGCTCAAAACATGAGGTTTGACCTAACTCAGTAAATCCAATAATCAAAATACAGGATGTATAAAAATCTCAGAAGTTTCTAAAAGGCTGGAAATTGCCAGGTGAGTTGGTTCACAGCTGTAATGCCAGCACTTTGGGAGGGTGAGGCAGGAGATTGCTTGAGCTCAGGAGCTTGAGACCAGCCTGGGCAACACAGCAAGACCCCATCTCTACAAAAAAACTAAAAATTACCCGAGCAGAGTAGTGTGCACATGTGGTCCCAGCTATTCAGGAGGCTGGATTGGGAAGATCACTTGAGCCTGGGAAGTAGAGGCTGCAGTGAGCTACGATTGTGTTGCTGCACTCCAGTCTGGGTGACAGAGTGAGACCTCGTTTCAGAGTAAAAGGCTGGAAAATAATTATTATTGTCAATTCCTCAGAAACTGAAAGGGTCCCCTGGAACAGCAGCGCCAAGAGAAATCCATTTTTTGAGACTGCAGGCCGCTCGCCCTCGCTTAGAGTGATGGGGATAGTGTAAGGGGTTTAACTACTCCCTGTGCCAGATGGAGGCACCAGCAGTGATACTATTTAACTTCTGAAGCTGTGTCACATATAAAAATCATACTACAGTAACAATCTCTAAAACTCAACACATGATTTGGAAATTATTGACTGATTCACTGCGCCATTGGTACCAGCACAAGTCACCTGGTACGCGCTTGATACCCTACAGCCTGTGGTGTTCACAAGGATAAAGGAGCACTTTCTTCTCATCAACACTGTGGGCCAGTGTCTGTGGCTTTGCCACATGGCATCATTATCCACTGTTGAGGGTAGGCTTTAAGTATTTTGGTTTTAGGGGTTGTGAATTAGTTCACTCTTCAATTTGAAGATTCGGAAGTTGATCTCTAATCATATCTAGGTAAACATGCAATGTAAGGTTTAGTCATAAAATTGTCATTACTGAAAAAATCATTATCTGGTTGTCAGTTTTACCATCTCTTAAATTGAGACAGAACTAAATGATTATGGGTAATGTTAGCAAATTGCCTTCTTGAATTTAAAATTTTGAGACTTAGAAATTCTTAGAGCTTCAAAGCTGTTTCTATACTATGATAGTTCCCGTCCTCTGCCAGTGGTTCCGTCAGCGCTCAGTCAGCAAGTGTTTCTCTGCGTCCTAGGCTGAGGGGTAGGTCCCACCTTGACGTGCCTGATCTGTGGCTGTCTTCGGGTCCTCCCTACCCAGGAGACTCTGCTCTGGGCCCTCATCTCCTTCCCCTTTGGGGCATCTGTGGATGTGGTGGTTGCTCCCAAAGCCATGTTTCCATTCCAAGCTCTTCCCTGGGCTCTGTCCCCACCTCTGTCCCAGCCGCCGGGCATCTGCACTTGGAGGGCTCTCTGGGGTCTCTCCAGTGTGCTCAGCCCCGACTCACTGACCCCATTGTTTTAGCTTGATCATTTCTGTAAAGACAGAAAAAGCATGAACTCGTTGTGCTGCCCTGTCACCCCTTGCGCCTGCCTGCCCCATCTTACTGAGTGATACCACGTGGGGACTGTGTTTTGCTTCTCTCTCCTTGCCCTCGCCATGCACCTGTCCAGCCAGAAACCCCACTGCTGTCTGCTCGTGTGTCTCTCATTTCCATTCCAGCGGCCTTTGCTTGCCCACTTCCTCACTGGCCCCTGCCTTCGGGCCTGCCCCCAACCGGGCATTTCCCTTAGCAACAGCAAGAAGACCTTCCCAGCATGTCCCTGGACCCGGCCACTCGATGCTTGAACTGACTGACCATCAGGAGTTTCTTATCAGCAGTCCAGAATGCTTTACCAGCCCCTAGGGATCTGGCCCTCCCCTTACGGCCCGAAGGCTGTTCCCACCGCCAGCGTGCTCCAGCCCACTTCAGATTGTCTTCCTTGAAGTCATCGTTCTTGCTCGCCTTCAGGTCTTGACACGGTTGGCTGCTCCTGACTGATAGGCCTCCCTGCCTTACCTGCTGGTCTCCCATCACTTCCTTCTAGAAGCTCTTCTCACCCCTGCCCCTTCCCCACCTCTCAAGATCAGGTCATTTATCCCACTCTGTACTTCGTGACACCATCTCCTTCCCTGTCTTTCATATCCACTGCTTCCTCTTGAATGCTCTGCCCTTCGACCAGTGAGAGCTTGGGAAGTTCTGTGACTGCCAAGCTCCTGCTCACCCGGGGTGTGTCCCAGCCCCCAGGGCCATGCTACTCCCCTGGGAGATGCTCATGTTCAGCTGGGGGAGGGAATCTGTCCTGGAGGGACAGCAGTACACAGACACACAGCAATGAGATAAGGGGGAAGTGTCGTGAATGAGACCCCCCCTTTTTTTTCCTGAGACGGAGTTTCACTCTTGTTGCCCAGGCTGGAGTACAATGGCGCAGTCTCGGCTCACTGCAACCTCCACCTCCCAGGTTCGAGAATTCTGTCTCAGCCTCCCAAGTAGCTAGGATTAAAAGCACATGCCACCACACCCAGCTAATTTTTGTATTTTTAGTAGAGATGGGGTTTCATCATATTGGTCAGGCTGGTCTCAAACTTCTGACCTCAGGTGATCCGCCCACCTTGGTCTCCCAAAGTGCTGGGATGATAGTCCACCATGCCCGGACTTTTTTTTTTTTAAACAAGTTTGGAATGAAGAATATTTTCAAACACATGGAACAGTTAAAAGAATACATCAAATACCCCCAGTTACCCTCCAGTCGATTGAACAGTGAATGATTCAGATATTTGCTTTATGCATAGAGATTTTAGTTTTTTGCTGCACCATTTGAAAGAATATTGCAGACATAATCTAAATACTGAATTATGTCTAAGTATAAGGACATTTCTCTGCATAACCACAATTACATTATCACACCTAACAAATAACAATTATTTTATAATATTTAAGTTTTCAGATTTCTCAATTGTCACAAAATAACCTTATATCTATTTTTTGCTGGTATTTTTAAAAAATCAGAATCCAGCCAGAATTCATTCACTGCATTTGGTTGTTTTTTCTCTTTAATCTCTCTTATTAAAGACAGTTCCTCATTCGTCACCTTTTTTCCCCTTTTTCATATCCAGACTGGTGGTCTTGTAAATGTTTTTTGTTTGTCTTTTGAGACAGGGTCTTGCTCTGTTGCCCAGGCTGGAGCATAGTGGTGCGAACATGAGTCACTGCAGCCATGACTTCCTGGGCTCAAGCAATCCTTCCAGCTCAGCCTCCCAAGTAGCTGGGACTACAGGAATGCACCACCACACCTGGCTATTTTTTGTGTCTTTTGTAGAGATGGGGTTTTCACCATGTGGCCCAGGCTGGTCTCAAACTCCTGGACTGGAACATTCTACCCACCTTGGCCTCTCAAAGTGTCGAGATTACAGGCATGAGCCGCCAGGCCTGGCCATTGTCTTGTAAATTGTATAACGTTTTGTATTTGCCTCATTGGTTCCTTAACTGTATGTTGTCTGTAATCTGGGAGTAAAGTCTGAGGCCTGATTAGATCGGGATCAGAATTCTTGGGGAGGATACTTTGCCACGTACTTCCCGTTGGGTCTCATCAGGGCTCCCTGTGAGTGATGCTGAGTTTGGTCACTTGGCTAAGATTATATGACTCACTATTTCAATTAACGAGAAATCCATGTGGTGATTCTGTGGCAGTCTGTGAAGATCCTGTTGTCCAGTGACCTTCAACATCACGGTTAGTTCCAGCACTTTTTGAATATCCTTGTCTAGATCATTATATGAGAACTGCCGAGTGGTGGTTTTTCCACCACTGTTACTTTCTCTACTTCAGTGAACAAGAGCTTTCCCCTTCCTCCCTGCCTCCCTTCCGCCTTCCCATCTCTCCTCTCCTGCCCGTTTCTGCCATAGACTCCTGGATTTTTACTCAGTGTGTTATAATCACATGGGACAATTTTATGCTCATTAGCCTGTTTTTAGCCAGTGAGAGGCTAATTTCAAAAACACATATTAAATATGTTTTCAAACATTTCTGGGTTAATGTGTTTTTATGAAATGGTTTTTTTTGTTTGTTTTTTTTGTTTTTGTTTTTTTTTTTTTTGAGATGGAGTTTCGCTCTTGTTGCCCAGGCCGGAGTGCAGTGACGCGATCTCAGCTCACCACAATGTCCGCCTTCCGGGTTCAAGCTATTCTGCTGCCTCAGCCTCCTGAGTAGCTATGATTACAGCCACCACACCTGGCTAATTTTTATATTTTTAGTAGAGACAGGATTTCACTCTGTTGGCCAGGCTAGTCTTGAATTTCTGACCTCGTGATCTGCCTGCCTTGGCCTCCCAAAGTGCTGGGATTACAGGCGTGAGCCACAGCGCCCGGCCGGAAATGTATTTTTTTAAAACTTTTCTTGATCTAAATGTTCAGCCTTTGGCTCCAGTGATCCTGCTTTTCTAATTACTAACTCTGCACAGAGAGTTGAAGAGTGAATTAGAAATCACATACATAAATGACATCTTCAAACAGTTTTAGTTTGTACAATGAAGAGGATTCTTCCCCCAGTGTGTTCCATCTTACGAGCTAAACCCTAATGGGATGTCCAGCATCTTGCATGTGTGTAATGTTTTGTTCCCACTAGGGGGCGCGCTTTGATACTTTCATGACACTGGGTGGGAGAGCCGTCGCTCCTGTCCCACCTCCTTCTGGACTTCTCAGATGCTGTGCAGAGTGTCACAGATGCTCCTTGTCTAGATCAGCTGCCATGTTGGAAGGCCAGGAATTCAACTACTATGTTAAAATCTCGTTCTTAGGTTTTATCTGTAATGGTGAGGCACCTTGTACACTGCTTGATACATGGTGTGTCCTCGACAAACATTGGTTCCCTTTTCTGTAACTTATTTGTCATTTCCAGACTCAACGTTCTACCCATACAGTCCTCCCCACCTCAGATACACACACACACAAATACTAACACACTCCGTGGCCATCTGCACCTGTGGACAAGGGTGGTGAGGTGGGTGGGGATGCCCTGTGTGGGCGCGAGGGTTAGGTAAGTGGCACAAACGTGTCAGAGGATGCTTTGGCCCTCGCTTTCAAATTGCAGACATCTCAAGCACGCATTCTCTTCCAGCCTAGCAGTTCCATCTCCATCCCTCCACACATGTGCACGGAGGCCTGTGGCCCCCTTGTTAAAATAGCAAGACAGTTGTCATTCATAAGGACTCATCTAGTAGCCTGAGGTTTGTGCAGACTGGAATGATTACTAACCTGCAATTGAGTAAGCCAGTTGTAGGCGAGTGCTTAGAATACGTTCTGTGTAAGTAAACACACATAAAGCAATACCAAATTTTAAGTATATCTAGGGTATTTCGATGCATATGTGTGTGCTCATAGGAGAAGGACTGGAAAGACACTCACACTGATGGTGATGGTGCCTTTCTCTTGGAGAGGAGGACGGGATCAGGACAGGACAGGTGCCCACAGAGGACACATGGGTAGTGTTTCCGTAGCATCTATTTACATATTTTGGGGTAGCTGAAGATTTAAAATAAGCAGACAGATCTCTCTGAAAACTTCAAGGGAATCCTGGAAGATTTCTCAGGATTTTTCAGTGCTTTTAATTGGTACCTGGTTCATGTTTTAATTAAGTTTTGTGTTACTTAGATTTATCATTTTTTAAAAAAGTAAATTTTGTGAAAACCTGTGGATCGGCATTCGTTTTTCTTTCATAATGCATAGTCGCCAACTTCATTCTGTTGTTAATTATTTCCTGTTCTGCTTCTAAGCAAGCTAGGAGCCCAGGCCCGTAAATGCACCGAATCCAGTCCTTGTTCCTCTCGAACAGCCAGGAGTGGGGCTGGGAGCACCCTTGTGGGCTGTCATTTACCTCTTACCTGGTTTCCCAGTGTTCCTGCCTGGGCTTTGCCTGTGTCTTGTTCTGGGCCCATGTTCAGAATTCTGTGCAGTAGCTGTTGGGTCAGGTTGCCCTGGCAGATCTGTGGATGATAACCTGAGTTGCCCCTTCTTTTCTCCTCCCAACAGAAGCTGAATGTTACCGACAGCAGGCTGTGCCTTGATAATACATAGAAAGGAGAATGTGGAGGAGAAGGAGCAGTGCAAAAGCACAGGGCTGGGCTCTGGAGCAGGGCTTCTCAGCCCAGCACTAGGCACATTTCGGTCAAGATAACCATTTGTGGGGGGCTGTCCTGTGCATTGTACGTACTTAGCAGCATCCCTAGCCTCCACCCACTAGGAGCTGGTAGCAGCTCTCATTATGACAACCAAAATTGTCTTCAGACCTCACAGATGTCCCTTTGGTAGTGAAAGAGCCTCCAGATGAGAACTACTGCTCCAGATGAACTGGCAACAAAGCAGTTACCCTAAATTACCTGCTTGAATTCTCTGTACTTCACAGTCTATGTCCTGCCTACCAATGACAGGGAACACTGGTTCCCTTAGAGCAAAGGGGATTTTGTCTCGATGGTATCCCAGATTCTGTGCCCTCCCTTTATTATTTCTGTGCAGCTCTGCAAGAACATCCAAACATGACTGGGCATGGTGCTCACACCTATAATCCTAGCACTTTGGGAGACCAACACAGAAGGATCATTTGAGCCTAGGAGTTTGGAACCAGCCTGGGCAATGTAGCCAGACCCTGCCTCTACAAAAAAAAAAAAAAAGAAAATTCAAATGCAAGGGCCGTGGCAGCTGTCCTGGTTAAAGTACCAGGTGGTGGTCATGTCACCATAAGCCTCCTCAAGGAAAAGATGCCTTGCTACTTGGTTTCTCCTGTTACTGGATGTGCAGGGGCAGGTGGCAGCCGTGGGTGGACAGAAAAGGACGTCTTAGCCAGTGTCATTTTGGAACATTTGCAGCAGTTTTTGTTTGTTGGTTTTTAACATTTATTGATTTTTCCCAAGTCTAACATTTGACAAATACAGAGAAAATCATCTCTAGAGACCTACTGGTGACAGTAGAGAGATTAGAGTTGGCGGATAAGTCAGTTTCCTTCTGGAAAAAGTGGGAGGTCCTGGAACCACGGGCTCCTGTGTGTAATGTGGACTGGAGCGTGTCTTTCGGGGTAGCGGTGTTCTGAGTCTACCCATCCCCTCCCCTCCCTGCTGTCTCCTGACTGTTGGGTTTTTCTCAGGTCTGGTTCCCTTCAGCTCTGGAATGGGACTGTGGTTTGAGTCTGGGGTTAAATCCTTGGACAGCCCACTCAACAGCAGAAGGGGGCTCTTTCCGGGGTTATGTGGGAGGGTGCCTGTGACTCCACTGTAGGGTCTGGCACATTGTAAGTGCCCAGTTTAAACTCTGTCACTGTGCCACATCATGGAGCAACCCCTGATCCGTGGCCTTCCAGGCCCTTTCCCAGTGGTACAGGCTTTTTAACCCACCTTTCTTGGAGGCTCTTACAAACCTGTTACTCATTTTCATGGCCGCCTCCGCTTTGCTGAATTAATATGCCATCATTTATTTACACAGTGACCTATACTTGGACGTTTACCCTGCTCTTACGTTTTTTTCCAGCATAAGTACTGTTAGGATAAACAACCTCCATACGTTCATCTTTGCACATGACATGCCTGTGACTTCTCAGTGGTACCGATTCGTTTAAACAGTTCTGTCGCTGGTCACGGTCTGCAGAAACAGCCTAAAACAACATATTAGCGCATTCTTCAGCTCCTCCTGTTTTGTGGTTAAAAAAAAAATTGCAGATTGAGTCACACAACTCTTTTCCCCTCTCCCCAAAGACAAATACCAGTTGAAGTCAGTGCTTCAGAAAGATGCCTGCGTTCATCCTGTGTACTTCGAGGATGCATGGCCTCAGATTCCCTGACTTTGTATTTCAGGATGTTTAACCAAGCTGTTTAAGAAATAATATGCCACACTGTGTCGGTGAGCCCATGGGTTGGCCTTACTTGTATTAATTTATAGACCCACTTGCGTTCATTTGAGTGATGGGCAGTGCAAAGGATGGCTTCGGAGTGAACGGAACTGGGGTTCCCTGGAGACACAGTTGCAATGGGAGGATCTGCCCAGCCCAGCCCCCTTCCGGTGCCAGGTCATGGAGGGCATGGCTAGGCTTCTTCTGGATCAGGGGCCACACCCACTCATGGGTCGGGCCTCCATGGCCAGCAAAGAAGGGCTCACAAAGCACCATCCTTTAGCTGGCAGGATCTCAGTTATTCTGGGGAGGTTGGGAACCATGTGAAAGGATTTCAGCTTTTTAAATACCTTGCCTTCATCATCCCTTTTTTTTTTTCCTTTTAGACGGAGTCTGGCTCTGTCACCCAGGCTGGAGTGCTGTGGCACAATCTTAGCATACTACTGCCTCCCAGGTTCAAGCAGTTCTCTGCCTCAGCCTCCCAAGTAGCTGGGATTACAGGCACCCGCCACTACACAAAAATTAGTGAGACTAATTTTTGTATTTTTAGTAGATGGGGTTTCACCTTGTTGGCCAGGCTGGTCTTGAACTCCTGACCTCGACCTCCCAAAGTGCTGGGATTATAGGCGTGAGCCATCGCACCTGGCTTTTTTATTTTTTAATTTCATTTTTACAGTCTTTTTTTCTTTTTCTTTTCTTTTCTTTTTTTTTTGAGAAGGAGTTTCGCCCTTATTGTCCAGGCCAGAGTGCAGTGGCATGATCTCAGCTCACTGCAACCCCCGTCTCCCAGGTTCAAGCAATTATCCTGACTCAGCCTCCTGTGTAGCTGGGACTATAGGCATGCACCACCATGTCTGGCTAGTTTTTTGTATTTTTAGTAGAGATGGGGTTTCACCACGTTAGTTAGGCTAGTCTCAAACACCTGACCTTAGGTGATTCACCCACCTCGGCCTTCCAGAGCGCTGGGATTATAGGCACGAGCCACTGCACCCAACCTTATTTTCTGTTTCTCTAGTGGCAAAACAGAGAGCAGGGAGAGGAGGTAGCATGATTTTCCCAAGAGATGTACAGATAATAACAGCCGATATCCACGTGGGATCTGCAGGCGCAGCCACCTTCCGTTCACCCCTGGTCTCACAGCAGCCCTGGAAAGAGGCTGCTCGATGTTGGAAGCCCAGGGCCAGTGCTGGAAGGAGCTTGGGTGGAAAGTGTGGTCTGCGTGAGGGACTCCTGTGAATAGAGGATAGCGGTAGCAGTTACGAGACTTGTCACCACATGATGTGGCAGCTTCGGAAACTTAGCCACTGCCAAAAAAGGAGCAGGCAGGGATGATCTTGCCCCATTGTCCAGTCAGAGAGACCTAGTGAGTCTGTTGTTTGCCCGTTCCTAAGAGACTGTTGGAGTTTTGCTGGAGCCAGACATCCTGCTCAGAGATTTGGAAAATCTGCTGTTTCGTGGGGAGCTTTTGGGGGACCCATACCACCGCCCACCTTCTCGTGATTGCCACTCGCTGCCCTTTTCCCATTACCCCCTCCTGGCTCCATAAGCATCTTCAGCCTTCCCGTCTACACCTCAAAAATGCCACCTGGAAGGGGTGATGGGAGGTTCTCTGGATAAAAGGTGCTGCAGAAAGTGACACTGTAATGAGAATGCCCGTGTGCCTCTTTACCAACAGAAAATTTGGAATATAACGTGGAGCCTCAAGAAATCTCACACCCTGACGTGGGACGCTATTTCTCAGAGTTTACTGGCACTCACTACATCCCAAACGCAGAGCTGGAGATCCGGTATCCAGAAGATCTGGAGTTTGTCTATGAAACGGTGCAGAATATTTACAGTGCAAAGAAAGAGAACATAGATGAGTAAAGTCTAGAGAGGACATTGCACCTTTGCTGCTGCTGCTATCTTCCAAGAGAACGGGACTCCGGGAGAAGATGTCTCCACGGAGCCCTTGGGACCCGCTGCACCAGGAAAGCCACTCCACCAGTAGTGCTGGTTGCCTCCTAAGTTTAAGTACTGTGTGCTCTCCCCCAGCTGCAAAGACAATGTTGCTCTCCGCCTACACTAGTGAATTAATCTGAAAGGCACTGTGTCAGTGGCATGGCTTGTATGCTTGTCCTGTGGTGACAGTTTGTGACATTCTGTCTTCATGAGGTCTCACAGTCGACACGCCTATAATCATTCTTTGTATTCACTCCATTCCCCCGTCTGTCTGCATTTGTCTTAGAACATTTCCTTGGCTGGACAGATGGGGTTATGCATTTGCAATAATTTCCTTCTGATTTCTCTGTGGAACATGTGCAGTCCCGAGTGAGGACTGTGTGTCTTTTTACCCTGAATTTAGTTGCATATTCAGAGGTAACATTGTGTGCTATCTTGGCAGCATCGTAGAGACAGAGACATTAACAAGCTAATGGTAATTAGAATCATTTGAATTTATTTTTTTCTAATACATGAAACACAGATTTGAAGTGTTTATCTTTTTTTTTTAAATTTAAATGGGAATATAACACTTTTCCCTTCCATATTTCTCTCTCGAGTTTATGCACATCTCTGTAAATCATTAGTTTTTTATTACATAAAATTCTTTGAGAAAATGCATAATAGTGAATTTTGTGAATGGATTTTTCCGTATTCATCTACAATTCCTCCCTTTTAAATGACTACTTTTATTTTTTAACTTAAAAAATCTACTTCAATATCAGGAGTAGATCTTAAATCAGTGATGGGTTCTTTTTGTAGTAAGACATAGAAATCTGATGTTAAATGTTTGCTCTTAGAAGTCATCCTCCCTGGTCTCCAAAGACCAAAAAATGAGGCTTCTTCGCTCTTGTGATCAGGAAAAAAAAAATTTGTGAACCTTAAAAAAAAGTTTTTGAAGGGAAAAGAAGTGGTTTCACACCCCTTGTTATTCCTCAGAGTCATTTCAAGGCCTGTTCAATTGCGACAGGTTAGAAAGAGAATGCCTTTCATCTGAAGAGTGTTGGACTCGTGGGAAAGGAGATGTGCGTGTTGTAATCGGCTTTTCCAGGCTGCCAGGGTCCTGACGGCAGCAGGACGAAGCCTGTTGTAATATCTTCTGGGAAAGCCTGACTGTTCACACAGCCCTGGCTCCTTCCCAGAGTTCTCAGTAACTGAGTCTGGAGTACCTGCATGCCTTCATGCAGCTCTGGAGCTCCTCCTCCTCCCAGCCTGCCAGTTCTCGCTTGAGCTAATCTTGTCATTAATTGATAGATGCTAACTTCTGGAGTTAGGACCTAGTTACTTTGCTCTCGACTTTTAAAATAATGCAGTTGCTCTAGTGAATGGGGTGTTAGGGGCCTGTCTGTGCGCCTGTCTGTCCATCTGCATGCAGTATTCTCACCCATGTTGAATGACTGCTGCCTGTTTACCCTTTGGAAACCCTGGGGTGACGGAGGAAAGCCACCTGAGACCACTTCATAGCGAGGGAAGGCTTTAAGCATTTACTAGAAAGAGATAGGGATTTGGCCCTGGCTCCTCCAGCCTGAGTTAGCTGTTATCCACTGTCCACGTTCCTTATGAGTTCAAATCCAGAGTCAAAGGATTTGAACCTGCATTTGGAAATGTGACCACTCACAGCACCTGGCCCACTGAGGTTGGGAGGATTGTACACTACTCTCATTTAAAGGGGAAAATTAGATAATATGGAATTAATATTAATGAGATGCATTACTAAGAAACTGTGAGCATGCTGAGAGTTACAATTGTCAGTTTTCTGGTTTGATTGATTTCCTTTATTCTTAGAAACATCAAAGCCAAGAAAGATGGTTTTACCTTTACTGACCCAACTGTAAATATGTATCTAGACTGTTTTTAAATGTGTTTCTTCATGACTGCTTCATGGGGCTCCAGGAAGCCTGTATCACCTGTGTAAGTTGGTATTTGGGCACTTTATATTTTTCTAAAAATGTGTTTTGGATCCTGTACTCTAATAAATCATAAGTTTCTTTTTAAAAATTTTCCAAAACTTTCTCCATTTTAAAAAGCCCTGTTACAAAAGTAGAACTTTCACAATGTTAAAATGTTAACTATTTGGATATAGCAACTTCTTTTCTCCTCAAATGAATGCCAAGATTTTTTTGTACAATGATTAATAAATGGAACTTATCCAGAGAAACCACACAAATGGACTGCCCAATTTCGTTTCAGGACAGAGAGCTCAGCCACGATGAGAGTGGAATCTCTCTCACCTCTCTTCGGCTCTAAATATGAAAAGTATGCTCTGCTGAAATTTTCTTAACGTTGGTGAGCAGACAGCCTACCTTTAAACGAGGACCTCCTTGCCCAACATTAATTTTATCAGCTCACTAGTAACCTTTGAGAATATCTGGTTGTCATGCAAAGATTGCACTTCTTGAATTATGTTAAGACACCTGTTGTAAAATGAGAACTGCTCATGCTTTAAAAGAAAAACAGGTTCTTGATGCATTCTGTTGCGGTTGTTTTGAATGGCTGCGCTGCATACAGTGTGTCCAGAATGTCCCCTGAGCATTGATTCTGTGTGATGTCACTACCTACTATGTGGGATGTGGGAGGAAAAAGGTTATAGGCTGAACAAAGTCATTTGACTCTTTGGTGGTGTTTCTCCATGCCTTTAACACACAGTACTATCATGACTTTCTAAGAGAAGAATGTAGCGTGCTGTGACATCTTGATGTATTAAACCCTGGAATTTCCCTCCCCTGACACACAGGCCCCATCCCCGGGGGTCCTGTGTTTGCAGACATGCTTCGAGAAGTTGTCTCAGTGAGGTTATCAGTTATGTCCAAAATGAGTCTACCTTAGAATGAGACCGGTTTTGCCAGGTGTCGTGTTTGCAAACAATCCATCTAATCAGATTTTGAAAGGCCAGCTTTCATGTCACCTGCCTGAGACTCCTAACAGATCCCCATTATAATTGCTTTTACAGGGCAAAATTATTTTATTGAGAAAACCACGTTAAGTCCTTTTGCCTGCCCAGTTTTCCGTGGCATGCTATCTACTTAAAGTCTCATTCTCATTTGTAAATGTTTTGATCTCTCTCCACGGAGAAAACAGAACTGCCGTGTTGCAGGCTTTCTGTTGCTGATGTCAGATCTCTTTGCTATAAAGGGGAAATATTTCCTTCCTTAGTCCATACTCCAAGTAAGTGAACTCAACTACCAACAGCTTTTTAACTGAAAAGTATCTGCGACCATGATGATTGAGATGCAGCTCATGTTTTTGTTTATTTTCTCTTTTTTTAATTTTTTGGAGGGAAGAAGAGACATCAGCTGGACAAAATGCAGAATTTGGATGTGGGACAGTTTCTTTTTGGAGACATAAGTAGCTGTACCGTATGTATTATTTTGTGTGGCATGCTAACTTCCAGCTGGGCACTGGCCTAACAAAGTCTTTGTAATCCTCCCAACAATCCTATAAGGCAGAGCCAGACAGTAAAGATGTTAGGCTTTGCAGGCCACGTACAGACTGTCACATGTTCTCCGTTTTTCAAAGTGTCAACAACATTCTTAGCTCAAGGGCTGCACGAAAACAGGCTGCAGGTGAGATGATGCCCACAGGTCATAGCTGGCTGACCCCGGCTAAGTGTAGGCATTAGCATTCCGCTGGATAAAGAGGAAACCCACGTCATTCTGCTTGTGTGTGGGTGGGAAGCCAGATGTGGAATCCAGGTGGTCCCTGAGTCGCCAGGAACCACCGAGATCAGCTGGTCACACCCACACTCTCTGGCACAAGCAGCTGCCTCGCCATGGTTTAGCCTTGGTCTGGCAGCAACTTTAACCTTGAAGGTTGCGTTTCTGAAAATTTAGAATCTCAAAGGTAAAGCACATTCCTTCGGTGAATAAAATTATATGCAGTTATAGAATACATGTATTATGGCCACGTAGCAACGACTGTATTAGCCCTATGCTAGCTCTGTAATAAATAGACCCGAAAAGTGACAATGGCTCAAACACAATAGAACTTTTTTGCTTCCGTAATACTCGGCAGGCGAATGGACTGGCAGGGCAGCCCTTGTTCAGGCATCAGAGGCAGAGTACCCTGGGGCCATCCGTCTCCATCCAACCCAAAGTGGGGTGAGCACAGAGGGATAAGACCCATCTAGGAGCTTCCATGAGCCAGTGCGGAAGCGGCACTCCCTGTATTCACTCCCATTTTGTATGGAGGCGGGAGACATTGTCTAGTTGTGTTCTGGGAAAGGAAACGGAATGATGTGGGTGGAAGCTCTGGTCCACTGCACGGGCCACTCCAGTGTGCTCCTCCACAGCAGGAGACAGCCACGGACACTTAAACCAGGCTGTCCGTGGAGACAGATTTCTCGTCTCCTGCCCAGTCGCTTGTGCCTCAGTAGCACGTGGCTGGCAGTGCGGTACCCTTCAGATGGCACTGCCTGTGTACACTCACCATCTCCACCGCAGATGGCTGCAGAAGCAGGGAGGAGACCTCACGATGTGGGTTATGTACACTGCCTCTGTCTGAACAGCCAGATCTCAAGTGCCCGGCCACGCCCATGTTCCAGAGGAGGTGCCAAATGATTTCCTTCCGGAAGGATTTCTTCCAGAAGGAAGAGAAAAGGTTTGATGGGCACTGACTTTGTGTGTGCCCCACACCCAGAGCCCTCCTTGGTCCCTGTGTCGCACTCAGCCTAGTTTCCCTGGCCTGGCAAGTTCTCTGCATCAACCCAGTATGGCGCCTTCGGGATCCCCACCCTCGGTTCCCATTCAGAGGTGAAGTTGGAACCGGCAGCTGTAATAAGAACTCCCATTTGGGAAAAAGAAAGACTGAAACAGAAGTTGCTGGTCTCTGCAGGGATGAAATCCCACTTGGGGGGACCTTGTGAAGACCCCTGCCTTTATCATGGCAGGGGGGACGTTTCTTGCATAAGTCCTCACTGCTCTCTGGGAGGAACTCCCTGACCTCTGGGAAGTTCTTCCTCAAGTCCCCTCCGCCCTGGTCCCTTCAGAAGTGAGTGTCGGGTGCATCCTGCCTGGGTACTGCCCGACTTTCAAATTCCACTTCCTGTTGGGTGCAGGTTTAGGGGCCTATCCAAGGCTTTTATTTACTTGCTTGTACAACAAGCTTGTGATTCCTCTGGCAATGAGTCCCTCTAAAGTTTGACAGGCTACTAACCTGTTGGTGCCTGTAATCGTAGCCAGCGTTCTTTTCCAGAACTTTCTAGCCTTTTTGTTGGTTTTTTTTTTTTTTTTTGAGACCAAGTTTTGCTCTTATTGCCCAGGCTGGAATGCAGTGGTGCAATCTTGGCTCACTGCAACCTGCGTTTCCTGGCTTAAGTGATTCTCCTGCCTCAGCCACCCGAGGAGCTGGGATTACAGGCACACACCACCACACAGGGCTAATTTTGTGTTTTTGGTAGAGACTGGGTTTCCCCATTTGATTAGGCTGGTCACAATCTCCTGACCTCAGGTGATCCACCTGCCAAAGTGCTGATTACAGGTGTTTAATGGGCCTTTGTTGTTCAGTGATTTTCTTTTCTGTTATTGAAACGGAGCCTCACTCTGTCGCCAGGCTAGAGAGCAGTGGCACAATCTCAGCTCATTGCAGCCTTCAACTCCCGGGTTCAAGCGATTCTCCTGCCTCACCCTCCTGAGTAGCTGGGATTACAGTTGCATGCCACCACACCCAGCTAATTTTTGTATTTTTAGTAGAAATGGGTTTCACCATGTTGGCCAGGATGGTCTTGATCTCATGACCTTGTGTTTTGCCCGCCTCAGCCTCCCAAAGTGCTAGGATTACAGGCGTGAGCCACCATACCTGGCCTTTTTTTTCTTTTTCTTTTTTTGAGACAGAGTCTTGCTCTGTCACCCAGGCTGGAGTGCAGCGGTGTGATTTCAGCTCACTGCAACCTCCACTTCCTGGGTTCAAGCAATTCTTGTGTCTCAGCCTCCTGAGTAGCTGGGATTACAGGTGTGCACCACCACTTCCAGCTAAGTTTTGTATTTTTAGTAGACAGAGTTTCGCCATGTTGACCAGGCTTGTCACGAACTCCTGGCCTCAAGTGATCCACCTGCTTCGGCCTCCCAAAGTGCTGAGATTACAGGCGTGAGCCACTGGTGTGGCCAGTGTTCATTCTCATCTCGTTGTTGTGCAGAAGCAGTGGCCTTTTGCACATGGGACACCTCGGATTTCAGTCTCTTTTCCATTTTAGTTCTCAAACCAGCGCATTTTTGCTTCACTCCTGTTTTTCTTTCCCACAAAGTAGGTATAATTATATCATTTTACTTAATTAAAATGTTTTCGTTAAGTAGAATAGTAATAATTATAATATCTGTCTGGGTGCAGTGGCTCACACCTGTAATCCCAGAACTTTGGGAGACTGAGGTGGGAGGATCGCGTGATGCCAGGAGTTTGAGCAGTTTCCCTGGTGATAAATGGCAAAGAGCAATCTACGTTCCTTGTATTCCTTGTCTCTTTTGGCTGCTTTCTCTAGACTGGCTGCAGGGCTAGTGGTTCCACCCTGCAAATTGAAAGCAACAATTTTACCAAGTCTGACCCCAAATAGAGTTCTTCAGCGTTTCGGCCTCTGGGAGGCATTTCCTTGCCACTTGACTGCCAGGCTAACACCATAGAGTTTAGGGTTTTGATACAGTGGGGCCCCTCTCGATGGTTTTGTTTTTATTATTAAGCTTAAAGTGGGCTAATATTTCCATAGGAAGTTCTACTTTCTATTTGGCTGTGCAATTGAGAAAAACCCTGAGAACAGTGATTCAGGTTTCTGGGAGTGGGAAGAGCTGCACGTCATTTAGTAAACGCAGGGAAGGAAGTTGCACAGAATACAGAAAGGAGAAATTTTGGGAGAAGGAGCTGGGCAGTCTCATTGTAGAATCCTTGCATGGTTAGAATTTCCAGCTGGGCACAGTGGCTTTGATAATCCCAACACTTTGGAAGGCCAAGGTGGGAGGATTGCTTGAGGTTAGGAGTTTGAGATCAGCCTGGGCAATATGGCAAGGCTCCCATCTCTACAAAAAAATTAAAAATTACCCAGGTGTGATAGCTTACGCCTGTAGTCCTAGCTCTTCCTAGGAGGCTGAGGCAAGAGGATTGCTTGAGGTTAAAGCTACAGTGAGCCGTGATGGCGCCACTGCACTCCAGCCTGGGTGACAGAGCAAGACTATCTCAAAAGAGAAAAGGAAAAGAGAAAGAAAGAATTTCCACCTACTTGTTTTGGGCAGGGTGAGACAGAGTCTCACTATGTCACCAGGCTGGAATGCAGTGGCACGATCTTGGCTCACTGCAGCCTCTGCCTCCTGGGCTCTTGTGTCTCAGCCACCCAAGTAGCTAGGACTACCAGTGCATGCCACCACACCCGACTAGTTTTGTATTTTTAGTTACTGTGAATAGTGCTGCTGTGAGCATGCCATGAAATGATTTTATTTTTATTTTTACTTTTTAATTTGTTTTGAGATGCAGTCTCACTCTGTCGCCCAGGCTTGAGTGCCGTGGCACGATCTTGGCTCACTGCAGCCTCTGTTTCCTGGGTTCATTTGATTCTCTTGCCTCAGCCTCCTAGGTAGCTGGGATTACAGGTGTGCACCACCACGCCTGGCTAATTTTTCTTTTTCTTTTTCTTTTCTTTTTTTTTTTTTGAGGTGGAGTCTTGCTCTGTTGCCCAGGCGAGAGTGCAGAGGCATGATGTTAGCTCACTGCAACCTCTGCCTCCTGGGTTCAAGCGATTCTCCTGTCTCAGCTTCCAGAGTAGCTGGGATTATAGGCGCACATCATCATGCCCAGCTTATTTTTGTGGTTTTAGTAGAGATAGGATTTTGCCATGTTGGCCAGGTTGAACTTGAACTCCTGACCTCAGGTGATCTGCCCGCATCAGCATCCCAAAGTGCTAGGGTACAGGCATGAGCCACTGTGCACGTGGCCTAATTTTTAGTAAAGACGGAGTTTCACACCTTGGCCAGGCTGGTCTCAAACTCCTGACCTCAAGTGATCCACCCACCTCGGCCTCCCAGAGCTGGGATTACAGGCATGTGCCACCGTGCCTGGCTCCATGAAATGTTAATACCACAGATAAACTGTACAACTGCTTATGTACTCTGTGTGTGTGTGTGTGTGTGTGTGTGTGTGTGTTTTATACATTAAAAGCATAAATACACATACTTTTTTTCATTCCCCCAAGAACAAATTTTTGTCCCTTGGGGGCGATATTGCCCCAGTGAAAACGCAAGCTCCACCTGGGCAGTAGTATTGCGAACAGCTGCTCTGTTTTTGCTCACTGGTTGATGATTGGTGTCTAATCTTTGAGCTCCTTTTTATGGGCCCACCTTTCTTTGTGCCAGGAGCTGTAGTAAATGCAGACATACACTTCTGTCACTTACAAGGGCTAAAATGTATGTTCTAAAGACATTTTTGATATGTAATCGTTGCTTGTTGTATTGACTTGACCCACCCAGATCTCCTAAAATCTGTTCCTAAAAACAAAGGTCCGTTATAGTGGCTCATGCTTGTAATCCCAGCACTTTGGGAGGCTGAGGCAGGCAGATTGCCTGAGGTCAGGAGTTCAAGGCCAACATGGTGAAACCCCCCGCCTCTACTAAAAATACAAAAAATTAGCTGGGCATGGTGGTGGGCACCTGTAATCCCAGCTACTGGGGAGGCTGAAGCAGGGAGAATCGCTTGAACACGGGAGGTGGATGTTGCAGTGAGCCAAGATCATACCATTGCACTCCAGCCTGGGCAACAGAGAAAGACTCCATAAAAAAAAAAAAAAAGCCCAAGCAGAAAAAAAAAAAAAAAAAAAAAAAAAAAAAAAAAAAAAAAAAACAAAAAAAAAACAAAAAAACACCAACAAATGAAAAAAAAACCCTGGTTAGTTTGAGAATTATTTGCCTCTTATGAAAGTGGGATAGGCTGGCCATGGTGAATCATGCTTGTAATCCCAACACTTTGGGAAGCTGAGGCAGGCGAATCACCTGAGGTCAGGATTTCAAGACCAGCCTGGCTAATGTGGTGAAACCCCATCTCTACTAAAAATACAAAAATTAGCTGGGTATGGTGGCATGTGCCTGTAGTCCCAGCTACTTGGGAGGCTGAGACGGGAGAATTGCCTGAACCCAGGAGGTGGAGGTTGCAGTGAGCCAAGCTTGTGCTTCCAACCTGGGAGACAAAGCAAGACTCTGTCTCAAAAAAAAAGAAAAGAAGAGAAAAGAAAGAAAGTGCAGTTGTAAGACATCCTAGGTAATGACTACTTTTGGATGGAACTGTTTACTCAATAGTTGCCTCAAGATGTGAGAATTGAGCCAGGCACAGTGGCTCACACCTGTAACTCCAATGCTTTGGGAGGCCGAGGCAAGTCATGTTCACTTGAGACTGGGAGTTCGAGACCAGCCTGGGCAATATAGTGAGACCCCCATCTCTACAAAAAATTTAAAAACTAGCCAGGTGTGGTGGCAGCCACCTGTAATCCCAGCTATTCAGGAGCTGAGGCAGGAGGGAGGATTGCTTGAGCCCAGGAGTTTGAGGCACAGCGAGCCATGATCACACCACTGCATTCCAGCCTAGGCAGCACAGCAAGAAAAAAAACAAAAAAGATTAGAGAATTTGAAAGCCCTTTAACTATCAACTGCTAGAGCGTTCATTCCTCATATGTTATATATTCAAGTAAGAAGGCCCAGAGAGGTTAAGAGACTTGATTTGGCCAATGTCTGAGACCTGGGCCCCAGGCTGAGTCTTTGGCTATGAACACAGGGGTGTTTCTGTTGCTCCAGATTGTTTCCTCTGTAGGGTTTTCTTGTCCTATAGAAAATGTCTCCCTAAATATCATCCTTTAATGATTCCAAGCCTGTTCTTTTTTTTTTTTTTTCCCAGATAGGTCTTGCTCTGTCACCCAGGCAGGAGTGCAGTGGCACGATCATGGCTCACTGCAGCCTCCAACTCCTGGGTTGAAGCAAGCCTTCTGCCTCATCCTCCTGAGGAGCGTGGGGCCACAGACATGTGCCACCCTGCCAGGCTACTTTTTAAATTTTTTGTAAACATGGAGTTTCACCAGGTTTCTCAGGCTGGTCTCAAACTCCTGGACTCAAATGATCCACCAGCCTCAGCCTCCCAAAATGCTAGGATTACAGACGTGAGCCACCATGCCCTGCCAAGCCTTGCCGTTTCTCCTCACTAACTGTACATGCAGCCTCCTGGCCAGCTTCTTGTCACTCACATTTGCTTTGAAGAAGGAAAGCGAGGAAGTGTTATCCTTCACCATCTCTTAGTGTTTGGGAAAAGCCTATTCTAAGCCTACAAAGACTTCTAAAGGAAGTTGCTTCTGAAAATACGATTTCCTCTGAAGCCAGGATGGCACACTTTTTCTGTAAAGGGCCAGACAGTGCGTATTTTGGGCTTTGTGGGCCATATGGTTTCTGTTGCAATGACTCAGCTCTGTCATTGTGGCGGGAAAGCAGCCATAGGCAGTATGAGTGAGCGTGGCTGTGTTCTTAAACCTTTGTGTCCAGAGCCAGGCCGTGGACTGCGTTAGGCCTACAGGCTGTAGTGTTCTCACCCCTACTGTGAAGTTCATTTACACGGTGCTTTTTTAACAGATGTCTAAGCAACATCAAAACATTGAAAACAAAATAGGGTAATGGAAACCAAGATACCCACCAAGGCTCACCAGTTGTTCTGTTTAATCTCCCGCTCAGTGTATGTGCACTTTTCCCCAGAACCATTCGAACATGTCCAAGCAGCTTGAAACTTCTTCCTAAGTATTTCAGCATATATCCTAAGAACAGGGCCACTTCTCTACATGAACACAGTATCAATCATGCCTAAGAAAATTAATAGTAATGCTAAAAGTACATCCTAAATATGACGAAATTGGATATTGACCATCAACCAGTTTTATAGAAACTTATAGCATTTCGATTTTCTGAATACCACCCTGCCCATAGCTGGAATCAATAGGGTAGAAGTTGTCAAAGAAAAAGGCAGTTAAGACTGGGCGCTGTGGCTCACGCCTGTAATCCCAGCGCTTCGGGAGGCTGAGGCAGGTGGATCACCTGAGGTCGGGAGTTTGAGACCAGCCTGTCCAACATGATAAAAACCCACCTCTACTAAAAATACAAAAATAGCTGGACATGGTGGCGCATGCCTGTAAACCCAGGTATTTGGGAGGCTCAGGCAAAGAAAAGAAAGAAAGGAGAGAGAGAGAGGAAGGAAGGAAGGAAGGAGGGAGGGAGGGAGGGAGGGAGGGAGGGAAGGGAGGAGAGAAGGAAAGAAAAAGACAGTTAAAACACTAAATCCATTTGCCTGAGGCAAACACTGTAACTGCCTGACAAAATACCTGCTGTTTCAGGTAAGCTGGGTTCCAAAATGTTCTCTTGCTACAGGTAAAACATTCAGTAGAAACTTTTTTTTCTTTTAATTTGAGATAGGGTCTCGTTCTGTTGCCCAGGCTGGGGTATGGTGGTATAATCTCGGCTTACTGCAGCCTTGACTTCCTGACTCAGGTGATTCTCCACCTCAGCCTCCCAAGTAGCTGGGACACCGAGGTGCACCACCATGCCTGGCCAATATTTTGTATTTTTTGTAGAGATGGGGTTTTCACCATGTTGCCCCGGCTAGTCTCAAACTCCTGAGCTCAAGCAGTCGTCCTGCCTTGGCCTCCCAAAGTGCTGGGATTACAGGCATGAACCCTTGTGCCCAGCTAGAAACAATGTCTTTAAAGGCTTTGCTTTAACAGGGAGGCAGGTCATCCTTGAAGGAACGGATCGCTCACACTTTTTAATCAAAGTTCAGCGGGAGCCCGCAGAATCAGCAGCGTCCCAGTCTTCCTTAGGTCAGTACTGGCTCCTTTATCCTCTAGCCTCACAGAGTTGGGCAGACTAGGGGGATGGCAGAGTTCACTTATAAAGGCCCATATGCAATCTTGTGGTTTCCTTATTTTATTTTTAGGAGACACGATCTCACTCTGTTGCCCAGGCTGGAGTGCGGTGGCATGATCATAGCTCATTACAACCTTGACCTCCTGGGCTCACGTGATCCTCCCGCCTCAGCCTCCCAAGTACCTGGAACTACAGGTCTCTGCCATCTCACTCAGCTAATTTTTATTTATTATTATGATTATTTTTTTTTAAGACGGGTTTCACATTGTTGGTCAGGCTGGTCTTGAACTCCCGACCTCAGGTAATCCGCCCGCCTTGGCCTCCAAAGTGCTTGGATTACAGGCGTGAGCCACCGCACCCAGCCTATTTATTATCATTAAAAGAAATTTTTTTTTTGAGATGGAGTTTCGTTCTTATTACCCAGGCTGAAGTGCAGTGGCATGATCTCGGCTCACTGCAACCTCCACTTCCCGGGTTCAAGTGATTTTCCTGCCTCAACCTCCTGAGTAGCTGAGATTACTGGCATGTGCCACCATGCCCGGCTAATTTTGTATATTTAGTAGAGATGAGGTTTCACTATGTTAATCAGGCTGGTCTCGAAATCGTGACCTCAGATGATCCACCCACCTCAGCTTCCCAAAGTGCTAGGATTACAGGCATGAGCCATCAGGCCTGGCTATCTGTTTATTTTTGTAGAGACAAGATCTTGCTATGTTGCCCAGGCTGGTCTTAAACTCCTGAGCTCAAGCAATCCTCCCACCTTGGCCTCCCCAAATGCTGGGATTATAGGCATGAGCCACCATCCTGGGCCTTATTTTTTTAATTAGTGACATCTAAGACCTTGACTCAACATACTGTATTGGCTGAGAGAAATGATTTGGACTGAGGTATAAGAATAGCCCATCTAAGTTTGCTCTGGGGCTGTGATTTATTTCTGTATGGGACAGGATTATACTCAGCAACTTCATCTGCAAAGAACATAATGGTCTCTTCTGCGCCTGCCTCATGCTGTGAATGAGCCAGTGATGCACTAACATGTTGAAATTTTCATGATCTCACCCCTAAGCCTACCTGTCCTTTAAGCTTCGGCCCTTCTCAGACCACTCAGGATGTGTAGCCATTGGTATGGATGCCAACAGCTGTTTCTTAGAAGGAGCAAGCCAAGGCTGGGCGTGGTGGTTCATGCCTGTAATCTACCCACTTTGAGTGGATCTTTTGGAGCTCAAGAGTTCGAGACCAGCCTAGGCAACATGGCAAAACCCCATCTCCACAAAAAAACACAAAAATTAGCTGGGTGTGGTGGCATATGCCTGTGGTCCCAGCTACTGAGGAGGCTGAGGCTGGAGAATCGTTTGAACCCAGAAAGTGGAGGTTACAGCGAGCTGAGATTGCACCATTGCAGTTCAGCCTGAGTGACAGAGTGAGACTCTGTCTCAAAAAACAAGCCAGCCAGCTACGCCTCTCATATGCCCTGATGAATGCTATTGAACACCATTCTCCTACTTCTAGACTCAGGGGTTTTGTTTTTTTCTGAGCACTGGATAACAGAAACATAGATATCATACTCCTCCAAGGCATTTGTCTTGGAGAGATCAGAGTCTATTTTTTTTCTTTTTTCTTTTTTTTTTTTTTGAGATGGAGCCTTACTCTGTTGCCCAGGCTGGAGTGGAGTGGCTCAATCTCAGCTCACTGCAACTTCTGCCTCCCAGGTTCAAGCAGTCTCTTCTGCCTCAGCCTCCCAAGTAGCTGGGACTACAGGCATGTGCCTGGCTAGTTTTTCTATTTTTAGTAGAGTTGGGGTTTCACCATATTGGCCAGGCTGGTCTTGAACTCCTGATCTCAGGCAATCCGCCTGCCTCGGCCTCTGGAAGTGCTGGGATTACAGATGTGAGCCACCACGCCCGGCCCGAGACCAGACTCTTATAAGGGCAGGAGATACTGCATGCCGGGGCCTAGCTGAGGCTGTTCCTGAAACCTTCAGCTTAGCTCCTTCGCATTTGACTCCAGTTGGGCCAGAGGTCTCTCAGCCTGTGTGGCTGGCTCAGCGTGGGGCCGCAGGTCTCTACAATGGTGGGTCTGTTCTGCCTTCAGGACCCATACTTCAAAATATGGGAAACACCATCAGCAGCTGTAGAACCAAACGTAGCTCTCAAGTGCGAAATAATCTCATTCAGGTGGTGGGTGACTTGGAATCGAGGTGGCAGGGGTGTCACGGAGTAGCCATTTAGACCACAGCAGCTTGGGGGAACAAGGAGCTCATCCACCCCCATATGTGTGGGTCTGTCACTCCAGTGAGGCTGCTGCTTTAGGGAAGGTCTTGCTTTTGTTTCTCACAAACCTCAGAGGCATGTCAGTTACCACCTCCTAAGGTCAGTATTCATGCCCTGCTCCTGCCTCAGCTGGAGAGGCTGACATAATCGGCAGGGACATAATCGGCAGGCAAACGCTTTGGGAATGTCAGATGAAGTCACCTTTACCTTTCTGTGACAAGACACCCTTTGCCAAAAAGCACAAACATTCTACTCTGTGTAAAGCTTATGCTGCTCTGACCCCTTATTCTGTGCCAGCCACGTGTACCTGGAATTCTCCACTTTACAGCTGAGGAAACCAAGGCCCAGAGAAGTTGAGTAACTTGCCCAAGACAGCACAGCTACTAACAAGGCCCAGATCCCAACCCAGCTCGGCCTGACTCCAAAACCCAAGCTGCTTTTTGCATCTCTCCTGATTGAGTTTGCTTTAATCCTCATCTCCCTGGACACAGCTAGGATAAGGTAGTCCTCCCCTGTAGATGTCTGTGGTTTTCAGTGATCTTGCTTATCACAGAGCTGCAGCAGGTACAGTTTGGCTGAGTTGTGAAACTCAGAGGGGTAAACTCAGGGCAAACTTTGTTCCGTTGTGTCAGGGCATGATATATTTGTGTGAATACTTTCATTTTGCCTTTCCAGGAATTAGAAGCTGTTAGAGGGCCACCTGTTAAATTCTTAGTTTCTCACGGCAGTGATTCAGTCATATATGTATGTGTGTGTCTGTATTTATCAACAGCTAACATAGATATGTGACATATATAACTTTTATGTGTAACAATTTATATATTATATACATGTATATACATATACACATGTAACATATATAACAGTACGTTTTGTAACACATTACACACATGTTATGCACATGATGTGTTGTACATGTGATGTGTAAATAGCATTACACATGTATAACATGCATGTGGATGTTACAGTTGTCATGCATATAGCATGTCACGTGCATATCACAAATATAAATGTGCATATAGCATTTATATTACATATGTTGTATATGTCACATGTTCTACACACAACATACACATATTGCATATGTCATAACAAATGTCCAACATATATTACATATATGTTCTGCATACACATTGCACCATGTTTTGTGTAATGTGTATATAATGCATGTATGTCATGTGCATATTACAAATGTTCTGCAGGTAACATCACATATATTACATATGTTGTGCATGTAGCATATAGCCTATATTGTGCATATGAAATGCATGTCATGCCTCTGACAGGCAAAACATGCATATGACTTGTGGCATGTCATCTTGACAAGTTTTGTATCATTTTTGTGACATGACATGTTTGTGACATGACATTACTTCATGACATGCATGTGCTTTATGACATGCATGTGACTTCCAACATGCCATGACATACATTGCATAAACATGCTTGCAACATGTGCACAAAATGCATACACTATATGTGAAAACTTGCAACATTCTAGTGACATCTGTGTGTCATGTAATGCTTATGACATGCTAATGACGTCGCATGCCAATGACGTGCTTAGTACAGGAGGCATTCTTCTGAATTGTGCCAAGCTAACATGCTAACTACATATGACATTCTTGCAAAATGTGACAGGATGGAAACAAGTGACGTGACAGGTGATGTGACAGTGATAGGTGACATGTGAGAGTGATGGGTGGCAGTGACAGTTGAGTCACAGGTAACAGGTTGAGAGTGAAGGTGACATGGTCAGCTGACATTGACATGTAACCGGTAACAGTGACAGGTGACATGAGTCACAGATGACAGGTGGATAGTGACAGATGAGTGATGGGACATGTAACAGGTGACAATGACATGTGACAGTGACAGGTAATGTGACGTGACAGGTAATGTGACGTGACATGACAGGTGACCGTGACATGGCAGGTGATGTGACAGGTGACGTGACTGAAATGTGACATGACAGTGACATGCAGTGATGTGACAGTGACAGAGGTGACAAGTGACATGGCAGTGACAGGTGATATGATGGGTGATATGTAACAGGTAATGAGTGACAAGTGATGTGACAGTGATGTGGTGACATGACATGATAGTGGCAGTGATGTGATTGGTGACACATAGGTGACATGATCATGACTGGTGACAGGTAAGATGTGAGTGGTGAGAGTGACAGGTGAGTGGATGACTGGTGACAGGTGACATGCGCCTATTACATGACAAGTACATGCCCAGTGCATGCTGCTGACATACTAAAATATGCTTCATGCCATGGCCATGCCTATTACATGCCACTGACATGAAAAGAAATTACTTATATGCCCATCACATGCTATGGTCATGCCTGTTACATGCTACCAACCTGCAGACATGATTGTATGCCCATTATGTGCTATGGTCATGTCTGTTATATGCCACTAACATGCCTATTGCATACTAGTGACGAGAAAACACAGCTATTATGTGCCTATAATATGCCTCTTACATGCCATCAACATGCAAATGTATGCCTATTAGTGCCATGATCATGCCTTTAACATACCAGGGATATGTGATGACATGCCTATGACATGTTATTGTCATATCTATTTCTATGCCACTGACATGTTAAGATATGCATATCACATGCCAATGACAGGCTATTATGTTACCGCTACTGACTTTTAACCATACATTTCACATGCTTATTACACACTATGGTCATGCTTGTTTTGGGCTATAATCATGTCTACTACATGCTAATGACATGCTTTCTACATGCTACTGACATGCTAGAACATGCTGATTCCATACCCATTGCATCCTATGTCTATGCATATTACATGCCACTGACATGGCTATTGCATGCTAGCTGTATTTGAAAATGTGGCTATTGCATGCTAGGGACATTTGAGGATGTGCATTGCATGCTATGGTCATGTCTATTACATGCCATGGACATGCCATCAACGTGCTAAGACATGCCTCACAATACAACATGTGTGCCTTTTACAAGTTCATTACACACCAAATACATGTTTGGACATGCTTATTTTATGTTGTGTTCACACTTTTTATATTCATTGCCATGCACATTACATGCCACTTATGTTAAGACATGCTCACTACATGCCAATTACATGTCACTATCATGTATATCACATGCTACCTGCATTCTCATACTTGTATGCTGCATTTGTTTAAATGGCATGGGCGTGCTTTTTTATGCTGTAATACCTATTGTATGCTAAGGGATGCTTGTTATGTGCTGCTAACATGATAGGACATGCCAGTTATATGCCTATGGTCATGCCTATAACATGTCACTGACATGCTACATTTTTACTGTGTACTTATTACGTTATGGTCATGCCTGTTACATGCCTATTATACACCAAGTATGCGTGTGACATGCTAAGGATTTCTCACGTGTGTATGCCAAGGACATGTAATGCACTAAGTACCTATGACATGGAGAATGTGCCTATTTAGACATGCCTGTGACATGTTATGTGCAAAGGACATGCCTATTACAAGCTGACAACGTGCTTATTGCATGCTGAAAATATGGTAAGAAAATGCTAAGGACATGGCAGGTGATAGGTTGCAGTGACATGTGACAATTACAGGTGACAGTGACAGGAGACAGATGACAGTGATATGACATGTGACAGTGACTGATGACCATATAATAGGTCACATGTGACTTGTGACAGTGCAGGAGACAATGACGTGTGAGGACAGTGCTATTTGACAATGACAAGTCACATGTGACATTTGACTGGTGACTCACATGATAGTGACAGATGACAGTAACATTACATGTGACATGACTGGTGACAGTGACATGTGGCATTTGGCTGGTGACACAAGTGACAGTGCCATTTGACAGGTGACATGCTAACATGTTAACATGCATCATTGACAGAATGTTGCCCAACATACACATTACATGCTAATGGCATGTATGTCACATGTTAAGGACATGCCAGTTACATTATAAGGACATGTCTCTTACATGCGAGGAACCTGTAACATGCTTATTACAGGTTGAAGCCATGGCAATTACATGCTAATGGACTGTCTTTTACACATTAAACATGTGCTTATATGGCCTTGCCAATGATGTGACATACCAATGATGTGACATCCTTCTTACATGCCAATAACATGCTAAGGACATGCCAATGACCTGTGGTGTGTTAGTGATATGACAGTGACAGGTGTTAGGGCATGTGAGTGATGTCACGTGACAGGCAACAGGTGATAGTGACATGTGACAAGCAACAGGTGATTCAGGTGATAGGTGACATGCAGCAGGTGACTGACAGGCAACAGGTGACAATGACATGTGACATGACAATGACAGGTGACATGCAACAGTGACAGATGACATGCAACAATGACAGGTGACGTAATGGTGACGTGACAGTTTATGCATAATGCCATATACTGATACCTAACATTTCTTCTGCAGCTAGGTCTTCCATAGTCTTTCTCTTAATTACTCATTGAAATCGTTGAGCACTATTTACCATTTGTTAATCACTTTAGTTCAGTCCCCCACTCCCCAGCTTGGAGCTGGGGGTGGACGTATTGCTGCTAAACAGAAGGGCTGGTTCCGGGTCTTCAATGTGTAGGTTTGTAATGTGTGGAGTGGCAGCCCTGAAGTGAGCCATGCAGGAGTGGGCAGAAGGCCGCTGACAGTACTGTGTACCCAGTAATAGAGACAAACAGATGGCCAGGGTGAGGGAGAGCGAGGGGACAATGTTTTGTAGTTTAGTTTAGAGATGCTGCGAATTGTCACTGTCTAGGCAAGACACATTCGGCATGAGTCACCCTCGGTCTAGGCTGCACAGCCACCCCAGGCGAATAGCATCTCTAATCTTAAAAGCTCATTAAGCTTGGCTCTCTGCACGCTGCCTGGAAAAGCCTCTGTTGAACAGGGAGCACCAAGGGTGGGAGGAAGGAGCCAGCGGCTGCACGAGATGGCCCAGGTGTCCCGCCAGCTGGTCGCACACCCAGGCTCTTCCCCACCAAGGAAGAGCACGTGTTCCTATTTGGGAAAGAGAGAGAGGAGAGTGGTAATTTTCCATTTTCCTTTCCTGAGTGAGTCATAAGAAAGCAAAATGTGTTCCCAGCTTGTGTTACTACTTCTGTTGCGGCTGGGCCGCACAGATCGAAGGCTGGGGGAGATGTCTCCCCTCCCAACCCCTTCATCCATTCTTTTCAAGATGCTCTTCCCTCTCCCCACTTCAGAAGCCTCATGTCTGCCTAGAGCCCGCTGGTTTGCCTGGAGATGGTCTGTTGTCCTTTCATTTTGAATTCAAATGCTCCTGCCTCTTGGTGGCCCAGTGAGGTCTGGGCTTCAGAATGGGATGTGAGGTGTCTGGCCTTGCCTCACTGCCTTGGTGGAATGTGCCACCAACCCACAAGAACACAGCAGGCCAGGAGAGGGGCCTGCGCTTCAGAAATATTGCCTTGGGGCTATTGTTTATAGACCAAACCTCGACTCTCCTGCTGCTCACGGATCAGGACCAGCTATGCCCGCATAGGCCTAGAACCATCCAGGTTGTGAGCAACTTGCCATTTCCACATTGGTGTCTGTTTCCCACACCCGAGGAGGTTGACTCACTGAGTGGACTGGCAGGGCCTTAGGAAGGAAATCAGTTATTTGGCCTCACACTCTGGCAAGGGCCCTAAGGGAATCTGTTGAGTTCCTGAACGTAGATAAAACTCCTTCTCGTTCCCCATCAAAATGATCCCTGGGGCTCACCCCTTCTCTCACCCTTCAAGGTTCACCCATCGCCTTCTCCTTCTCTACGGACCACCCTGGACCTCTGTGCCTCCCCACTGCCACCACCCTGGTCCAAGCCCCCACTGTCTCTTACCTTGGCAGGTTCACCTGCCTGACTTCCCTTCACCCGCCCGCCCCTGGGCCGTCGCATAGGCTGTTTCCTTTGCCCGGTTCTCACTCTACCTACATTTACATTTGCTGAGCTTCTACCATGTGCATAGCAGTATGCTGGGTGCATGGAACGTAAAAAAGACACCCAGGCTATGTAGCCATGTGGGGCATGTAACAGTAATGTAGTCATACTGTATTAGTCTGTTCTCATGCTGCTAATAAAGACATGCCAAGACTGGATAACTAACAAAGGAAAGAGGTTTAACAGACAACAGTTCCACATGGCGGGGGAGGCCTCACAATCATGGCAGAAGACAAAGGAAGAGCAAAGGGATGTCTTACGTGGCGGCAGGCAAGAGAGCTTGTGCAGGGAACTCCCATTCATAAAACCTTCAGATCTTGTGAGGCGTATTCACTGCCACGACAGCAGTATGGGGGGAACTGCCTTCATGATTCAGTTGTCTCCACCTGGCCCTGCCCTTGACATGGAGATCATTGCAATTCAGGGCGAGAGGTTGGCGGGGACACAGCCAGACCGTATCACACATCTACATCTACCACACGCTGTGAGCCCAGCACGTGGCAGGCGCTGCACACACATACCTCTCATCCTCCCAGCAGCCCGGCCGGGTAAGTGCTGCTGTGTTATTCTCATGTTAGAGACACGGGAATTAAGGGCCAGAGAAAGGCAGCTCAGATAACGGGAACGATGGTGGAAACACACGACCTCTCTGGGTTTAGTGCAGTGTTGTTGTTGTTGTTTTTATTTTTCTATCAGCAGCAATCACACCTCGGACAAACCTCATCGGCTACTTATACTGCCACTGCGCAAAACTAGTGCAATGCTTCTCAAAGTCTCTTCCTCGACCAACTGCCACAGGATCACCTGAGAACTTGTCAGAAATGCAGATTCTGAACCCAGACCCACCGAATCCGAAGCTCTGGTGCTGGAGCTCAGTGACATGTATTTTAATAAGCCCCCCCACCAAGGGCTTCTGAGACACACACTCAAGTTTGGGAACCATGAGTCATGAGGGATTTTTTTTTTAATTTATTTTATTGCATTTTAGGTTTTGGGGTACATGTGAAGAACATGCAAGATTGTTGCATAGGTACACACGTGGCAGTGTGATTTGCTGCCTTCCTCCCCATCGCCTATATCTGGCATTTCTCCCCATGCTATCTCTCCCCAACTCCCCACCCCCCACTGACCCTCCCCTATTTCCCCCCAACAGACTTCAGAAGGCGGGTAGTAAGAAACTTCTGTGAACTAAAAGAACGTGTTCTAACCCAATGCAAAGAAACTAAGAACCTTGAAAAAAGATTTGACGAAATGCTGATGAGGGATTTTATATACAAGTGGTTTGGAGATTGATTTGTCAGCATGGGGTACTGGTGTCCTTAAAGGTTTTCTATTTTTAAAAATGTTTTAAAACCAATTAGAGTGCTAACAAGATGATAGTGAGATTGTGAACCCTAATTATTTATGAGATTTCAGGGCCCTTTCCCCTCCACGTAGGGTGGTACTCTAAAGCCTAGATTCCCTAGGTCAGATGACAGGGACACTGTGTTGCCCTGGTGGCCTCCCGGGCTCAGGTGATCCTCTTGCCTCAGTCTCCATAGTCGCGAGGACTACAGGTGAGCACACCACACTCGGCTCTCAACGGCTTTTGTGAAAGATTATTCAGGGGATACTTTATAGGTTATTTTTTATTTTATTTTATTTTATTTATTTATTTATTTATTATTTATTTTGAGATGGAGTCTCGCTCTTTTGCCCAGACTGGAGTGCAGTGGCATGATCTCGGCTCTCTGCAACCTCCACCTCCCTGGTTCAAGCGATTTTCCTGCCTCAGTGTCGCTAGCAGCTGGGACTACAGGGACTCACCACCATGCCCAGCTAATTTTTGTATTTTTAGTAGAGACACGGTTTCACCATATTGGCCAGGTTGGTCTCGAACCCGTGTCCTGGTAATCTACCCACCTCAGCCTCCCAAAGTGCTGGGATTACAGGCATGAGCCACTGCACCCAGCCAATTATTTTTATTTTTATTTTATTTTTGAAATGGAGTCATCTGACTCTGTTGCTCAGGCTGCAGTACAGTGGCGCTATCTCCGCTCACTGCAACCTCCACCTCCTGGGTTCAAGCAATTCTCCTGCCTCAGCCTCCCAAGTAGCTGGGACTACAGGCACATGCCACCATGCCCTGCTAATTTTTGTGTTTTTAGTAGAGATGGAGTTTCATCATATTGAACAGGCTGGTTTTGAACTCCTGACCTCAGGTGATCTGCCCACCTCAGCCTCCGAAAGTGCTGGGATTACAGGTGTGAGCCCCCATGCCTGGCAACAAATAGAATATTAATTGAAAAAAAAAAAAAAAAAGACCAGGCACAGTGGCTCTTGCCTGTAATCCCACCTCTAGGAGGCGCAGGTGGGTGGATCATGAGGTCAGGAATTCAACACCAGCCTGGCCAATATGATGAAACTCCATCTCTTCTAAAAATACAAAAATTAGCCCGATATGATGGCCGGCGCCTGCAGTCCCAGCTACTCAGGAGGCTGAGGCAGGAGAATTGCTTCAACCCAGGAGGCGGAGGTTACAGTGAGGCAAGACCACACCATTGCACTCCAGCCTAGGCGACAGAGGGAGACTCCATCCCCCAAAAAAAATTCTATTTGTTACAAATACAAATTTGAAACACCAATTCTTCCCTAACACTTTGTGTTGAACTTATGAATATCCCTATTTTGTTTATAAACAGACTGTAGTTTACAATCATTTTTAAGGTTTTTGTTTGTTTGTTTTGTTTTTGTTTTTATTTTTGAGATGGAGTTTCACTTTTGTTGCCCAGGCCGGAGTGCAATGGCAGAGTCTCGGCTCACAGCAACCTCCGTCTCCCGGGTTCAACCTGTTCTCCTGCCTCAGCCTCCCAAGTAGCTGGGATTACAGACATGCACCACCATGCCTGGCTAATTTTGTATTTTTAGTAGAGATGGGGTTTCTCCATGTTGGTTAGGCTGGTCTTGAACTCCTGACCTCAGGTGATCTGCCTGCTTCGTCCTCCCAAAGTACTGCAATTACAGGCATGAGCCCACCATGCCCGGCCTTTAAGGTTTTTTTGAAGCCACTTAAATTAATTCCCTTAAATACTTTAAGTGCACTTATGTATTTAATATATTTGATTTCTTCTTAAGTACTTTGTTATGAATTTTTATACATCTAATAAATTGAACTTTTAAATACGCAAATGTTAAGTTATCTTAAAGAGTGATGTTCTGTTTATAGACTTAATATTAAGTTCTCACATAACTTCCAGGTTAAAATCTGGCCGACACAACAATGTTAATAGGCTTAACACTACTGAACTGCATACTTGAAAATGGTTAAGATGGTCAATTTTATGTTATGTATATTTTACCACAATTTACAAAAATATCTGATCATAATTGATTACTCAATTGATTTGAAATTGGAATCACAAGCCTTTTCTGTTAGATGATGCCAAATTCTCTTAAACATCTCAGACCGTTAAAATATAAAGTATGCCAATATACGTAGATTACTTTTCAATATAATACAGGACCAAAAAAAAAAAGGCAACTATGACTTTGCATTACTTCATCCTTTCTGTACTTAAGGCTAAACCTTCTGGATTTAAAGACTCTGACTAAGGAAAACACCGTGCACTCCTGAGAGACTTGGCAGTGCCCACCAAGTACAGAATGCAGCAAATTGCTATTTAGCCAGGAAGGAAGAATTGATTTTTTTCAAGGGCCTCAGCTGAACCCTAATTATAGTCACTGTGCTGATGGCAGATACCAGGGCTCCTTCTCCTCCATGTGGGATAGCACTCTTAAAGCCCAGGTTCCCTGGCTCTGATGACAGAAATCCTAATTCTTCCCCATTGTGAATCTCAGGCCTCCCTTTTCCTCTTAGCCTCACCAGTGAGTGTGCCATCTCCCTTTACCGCTTCCTTCTCTCCTGAATTCTTCCCCTGCCACCTCCGCTAAGGACATGACCCATATAGATATCTTTCCATAGCAGCAGCTGATGCTGCAGCCCCACCTTCTTGTTATTTTTTTTTTTTTAATTTTCAGACAGAGTCTTGCTCTGTTGGTCAGGCCTGAGTGCAGTGGCGCGATCTCGGCTCCCTGCAATCTCCGCCTCCCCGGTTCGAGGGATTGTCCTGCTCCAGCCTCCTGAGTAGCTGGGATTACAGTCACGTGCCACCACGCCCTGCTAGTTTTGGTATTTTTGTTAGAGACAGGATTTCACCATGTTGGTCAGGCTGGTCTCAAACTCCCGACCTCAGGATCTGCCACCTCAGCCTCCCAAAGTGCTGGGATTACAGGTGTGAGCCACCACGCCTGGCCTTTGTGAGTCTTCTCTTGTAGCATTTCAGAGAAGGAAAAGGCTGCTGTGAGTTGAGGACAGTAGCAAGTTTTCAAAAAGGAGAATTTAAAAACTGGCCTTTGTAGGATGCGCCAACAGGAGGTGGGGAAGGTTGTGAGGTGAAGGGAATTCATTCTAGTCTTATGAATAAATTACTAGTCCAGGTGCACTGTTTGCTGTCCCCTGCCTCCTTTTTTCTTTTTGAGATGGAGTCTGGGTCTGTCCCCCAGGCTGGAGTGCAGTGGCGCAATATTAGCTCACTGCAACCTTTGCCTCCCGGGTTCAAGTGATTCTCCTGCCTCAGCCTCCCAAGCAGCTGGGATGCCTACCACCATGCCTGGCTAATTTTCTTTTCCTTTTTCTTTTTTTTTTTTTTTTGAGACGGAGTCTTGCTCTGTTGTCCAGGCTGGAGTGCAGTGGCACGATCTCGGCTCACTGCAACCTCTGCCTCCTGGGTTCAAGTAATTCCCCTGCCTCAGCCTCCCGAGTAGCTGGGGTTATAGGCACCCACCACTCCCGGGTATTTTTTATATTTTTAGTAGAGACAGGGTTTCACCATATTGGCCAGGCTAGTCTCGAACTCCTGACCTCAGGTGATCCACCTGCCTTGGTCTCCCCAAGTGCTGGGATTACAGGTGTGAGCCACCACGCCCGGCCTCCCCTGCCTTCTAAGCAGGCTGCACCCTTCTGTTGATCGCATCTCATTGGAGCGTCTCCTCTCACCTTGTCTGGTAGGGGCCTGGCAAGGAAGTGTGAACACCAGAAATGGAGCTCTCCTATTCCTGACTCCCTCCTGGAACCAGCAAGTCACCTCCAGGCCCCCAGAGGCACTGGCCCTCCTGTGAATTCAACCAAGCGTGGTGTCCCATAACAAATATGGAGAACGCCACCAGATGGTGCTTTTCTACGCCAAGTGAGTGGCTCCACAATGACTAGGGACGGGAGGGTGGTGAGGGGGAGGCGGAGAAACGTCAGATTCAGCAGTTACCCTCCTGGGACACCTGCTTAGGGGAGGATATCGGAAGAACCCTAACATCCATCAGTGGGATTACGGGGACATTTATGCACATAAACAACCAACTCAAGTCACCGGAGGGTCTGTGCCAAAAATGAAGTTTTGAGAAGTCCCCGAGGTGACCTGGAGGGAGATGTGAGCGCTCCCAGCCTTGGCACATCTTAGAGCTCAGCTGGTCTTGGAGGGGGCCTGTCTTATCCAGGAGGCTGATGGGACCAACCCCCATGGGGCCAGAGAAAATGTGGGAGAGGATGCCTTTATAGAAGCTCATGTCCTTTTTTTTTTGAGACAGAGTCTTGCTCTGTCACACAGGCTGGAGTGCAGTGGTGCGATCTCAGCTCACTGCAACCTCTGCCTCCCAGGTTCAAGCGATTCTCATGCCCCAGCCTTCGGAATAGCTGGGATTACAAGCACACACTACCAACCTGGCTAAGTTTTGTATTTTTAGTAGAGACAGGGTCTCTGTGTTGCCCAGTCTGATCTTGAACTCCTGGCCTTAAGCAATCCACTCGCCTCTGCCTCCCGAAGTGCTGGGATTACAGGTGTGAGCCACCGCGGCCTGCCTAAAAGCTCATGCCCTTTAATCGTCATACTATTCTACAGGGTCATGTTGTTACTATAAATTCATTTTATTGATGAAGCTGAGGCTCAGTGAGGGGGCACTGAGCTGTCCACGGTCTCAAGATGGTGGAGGAGGACGGCAGAGAAGGGTGGCACCCCCAGCAGGGTCCAGGGGGTGATTTTCTTCCTGGTCACAGGTTCCCACAGGTAGGAAGCCCCACTAGTCTTGATTGTGCCTGATCCCTCCCCATGCTCTAGGGGGCAGCAGAGTTTTATAATTGACCGTGAGATTCCCAGTGGACTAGACTAGGGTTCAAGTCCTGCTTTGGCTACTAACAGGGCAGGTGAATGAGGCCAGTCATTTAACCTGGGGGAAGGGGTCTCTATTTCCTGTGGATGAAATGGAGATAAAGGTCTCTCCTGGGAGAGTGCTTCTTAAGAACATGTTGGAAATAGATGCTCAGTGCTGCAAAGAAAAATTAGCACTGAGACAAAGGATTTTTCAGCAACGCAATTTTTACTTCCCAGACTGCAGGAAGGGTACCCTCACTAGCCATGTTGCCATGAGAGTACAGAGAACAAAGGAAAACACACAAATTTATCTCTTACGCATTTGGGTCGTCCTTACTGGTGTGTCTGATCTCTGTTGGCTGGAGCTAGACCCCACAGTCTACACTAAAACCCGATTGGCTAACAACTTAAAACTTTTCTAAACAGGTAAAAGCAATGGAGAGCTGAGGCATGCCTGTGAGCACGTCCAGCACAGATATCTTGGTTAAAGTACAAGCACATACGATATACCATGTGCCTGTAAGCATGGCGTGTCTAACAGCTACATAGCATAGGGCTTAACAGAGTTATTAACACACTTATTCTTTTACAATAAAGGAAACTTTAAAAGGGAACTTTACTTCCCACAGGACATCAGTAGCAACAGTAAGATAGTGGCATACACCCAGACAGCTGCTGGCTTGTGCTGTTCTAAGCACTTTTTGTGTTTCAGTTCTTTTCTCCTTTGCCACACCCCAGGGCTGTTGCAACTCTCATTGCCCTCGTCTTGTAGATGCAGTCATGGAGGCAAAGAGAAGCAAAGCGACTTTCCCGAGCGCACACAGTTAGGAAGTGGCAGAGCCAGGATTTGAACCCAGGTCGTCCAGCTGCTCTGGAACTGCCTGTGAACATGCTTGGCGCCCAGCACGCATCTGGACCGGCAGCACCCATGGATGGAAGCGTCCGTTCCTGAGATCATAACAGCATTTACGGGGCTCCCCGGGAGGGAGGTGTGCCCACTGCTGAGGCCCTTGGAACATCTTGCATAAAAGAAAGAAGTTCTTAGCCAGCAGCTCTGCACACTACAAGTTTCTATGTTATTTATAAAGAGGCTGCTGAAGTCGAGAGACTTCTAACAGGCGGAGGTATGTTTTTGAGACTAAGAATAGTGGCTGAGGCCTGACAGGAGGCGCTTTCTGGTGACATCAGAGCATCCCAGGCTTGCTTCCAGCAGCAGCAGCAGTTTGGAGGGAGTGTGGCTTTTCTCTTGGCTCAGCCACAGCCGCTGGTTCACCCTGGTTCACTGGGGTGCCTCACCCTGGTTGCTCCCAAGAGGGGGCCTTCAGCCTGGGCGCTGAGGCCGGTGTAAGACAGGGATGGGTGACCCCCAACGAGCAGGCTTTAGCTGGAGTCTAGAGGTCTGTAACTGCCACTTCCCTCTCCCACTGTTTCCTGAGGAACGGCCATCTGGCCTGACCAGTAGGATGGGGACAAAGAGCAGAGGCCTGCAGGAGAGGGGCTGGGAAGTCCCTGGGCGGCCCTTGGATTTAGATCCCTTTCTCAGCAATGGGGGACTGGGAAGTCCCTGGGCAGCCCTTGGATTTAGATCCCTTTCTCAGCAGTAGGGGGCAGAGTATTTTGCCATCCTGCTCACCCAACCTCACCATCACCTGGGGGCTTCTAACAGGTCCTGACCCCAGAGCCCCCACCCCTGCCTGCAGCACCAGAGGCTCCAGGAGAATCTTATGCACATCACAGTCGTAGAACTCTAGAACTCTTTTTTTTTTTTTTCCTTTTTTTTGAGATGGAGTTTACTCTTGTCGCCTAGGCTAGAGTGCAGTGGTGCAATCTTGGCTCACTGCAACCTCCACCTCCTGGATTCAAGTGATTGTCCTGCCCCAGCCTCCCGAGTAGTTGGAATTACAGATGTGCATCACCATACCCACTAGTTGTATTTTTAGCAGAGACGGGGTTTCGCCATGTTGGCCAGGCTAGTCTCGAACTCCTGACCTCAGGTGATCCACAAGCCTCGGCCTCCCAAAGTGCTGGGATTACAGGTGTAAGCCACCACACCCGGCCTAGAACTCTTGTAATCTACAAGAAGGAGGACTTCAACCCAGAACGTGCCCCAAACCCCAACAGGTGACCATTGGCTTTTTTCTGGGGTGGAAATAAATTCTGGGGATAGAGTATAAAGATTAAGTCAAACCAAGGTTAAATCGTGGTCCCTACCAGGAGCCGTGAGCTTTCAGTGGAGATATTAGAGGGATGTGGGGTGGGGGTTCAGGGAGGAAGGAAAGGGTAGCAGTTTAAATAGGATAACTTAAAATGCTGTTTCAAATTTGTATAGCCATTGTGGAAACCAGCGTGGAGGTTCCCCAAAAAATTAAAAATAGAACTATCATAGGATCCAGCATTTCCACTTCTGGGTTTCTACCCAAAGGAAATGAAATCAGTATCTTGAATGGATATCTACACTTCCATGTTGATTGCAGTATCATTCACGGTAGCCAAGATAAACAACATAAGTGTCCATCAACAGATGAATTGATAGAGAAAATGTAAAACACATATATAGGAATATTATTCAGCCTTTAAAAAGAGGGAGATCCTTGGCCGGATGCAGTGGTCATGCCCATAATCCCAGCACTTTGGGAGGCCAAGACAGGTGGATCACCTGAAGTCAAGAGTTTGAGACCAGCCTGGCCAACATGGAGAAACCCTGTCTCTCCTAAAAATACAAAAGTTAGGCCAGGTGGTGGCTCACACCTGTAATCCCAGCACTTTGGGAGGCCGAGGCGGGGGATCACAAGGTCAGCAGTTCGAGACAAGTCTGGCTAACATGGTGAAACCCCGTCTCTACTAAAAATACAAAAATTACCCAGCATGGTGGCAGGTGCCTGTAGTCCCAGCTACCCGGGAAGCCGAGGCAGGAGAATTACTTCAACCCAGGAGGTAGAGGTTGTAGTGAGCCGAGACTGCGCCATTGTACTCTAGCCTGGGTGGCAGAGTGAGACTCCATCTCAAAAAAAAAAAAAATACAAAAGTTAGCTGTGTATGATGGTAAACACCTGTAGTCCCAGCTACTCGGGAGGATGAGGCAGGAGAATCGTTTGAAGCTGGAAGGCGGAGGTGGCAGTGAGCCAAGATCATGCCACTACACTGCAGCCTGGGTGACAGAGTGAGACAAATAAATAAATAAATACAGCAGTGATACTGCCCTTCCCATCCCTCAGCCTTCATTCACGTAGGGTCTGGGTGTGGCCTGAGCATCAGGTGTTGTATGCACTCCCCAGGTGGTTCTAATGTGCTGCCAAGTTCAAGAACTGCCGCTCTGGTTCATTCTGCACCTGGGCTCTCTCCGTACTGCAGCAGACAGAGGGCTCTCATTTCCTGAGTCCTCCAGAAAGAGACTTAGTCTCATGTTGCTGCTTCTAAATATATATGCATCTCGAGAAAATTCTATTCTCCTTGACTTCTGAATGTCAAACTGATCCAAATCCATGGGCCAT
>NW_016107374.1:6027199-6035664 GCF_001604975.1 Cebus imitator | reverse complement strand
TTACCCAGGCTGGAGTGCAATGGCGCGATCTCGGCTCACTGCAACCTCCGCCTCCTGGGTTCAGGCAATTCTCCTGCCTCAGCCTCCTGGGTAGCTGGGACTACAGGCATGCGCCACCATGCCCAGCTGATTTTTTTTGTATTTTTAGTAGAGACGGGGTTTCACCATGTTGACCAGGATGGTCTCAATCTCTTGACCTCGTGATCCACCCGCCTCGGCCTCCCAAAGTACTGGGATTACAGGCGTGATCCACCGCGCCCGGCCCATTTTTTTTTTTTTTTGAGACACAATCTCGCTCTGTCCCCCAGGCTGGAGTGCAGTGTCACAATCTTGGCTTACTGCAACTTCCACCTCCCGGGTTCAAGCGATCCTCCTGCCACAGCCTCTGAGTAGCTGGGATTATAGGTGCCCACCACTGCACCCAGCTAATTTTTGTATGTTTAGCAGAAACAGGGTTTCACCATGTTGGCTAGGCGGGTCTCAAACTCCTGACCTCATGTGATCCACCTGCCTCATCCTGGTGCTGAGGTTACAGGCATGAGCCACCCCACCCAGCCTCTATTCTCCTTGACTTCTGAATGTCAAGGCTGATTCAAGGCCATGGGCCTTCTGTCTTTGTCCTCCTGGAGAAAATGAAGCTTCAATGTGAGCGGCATGAAGGTATCCCCCGTTCTGCCATGCTCTGTGGACAGAGACAGAGGGAAGGGGAACTTTGCAGTCATCCCATCTGTCTTCATTTCCGCCCCTGCACCTCCGACTGAGGTCCTGGGAAGGATGCCTCCTGCAGACGCCCCTGCTCCTGGGACCCTCCTCACTTCCTGCTGACCTACCCACAGGGGAGCCTCAGTGCTGAGTTCAGGCCTCTCCATACCCACCCTCCTCCACCCAGAAATGGACAGGCCTTCTCTTCACCCTGTGATATCTGTGGCTGGGCTTGAGCCCCAGGCTTCACAAATCTTCAGACCTGTCTATGCTTTCTCCTTCTGAGGGGCTGGGACCTGCCCCCAGGGGACAGCCACCAAATTGTCCTTCCCTTCTCTTGCAACACACGACCTGAGAACAACTTCTCTCCATGGACTCCCTGCACCATGCACATCGGCTTGTGCAGGGAGCCTCCTGAGAGGCCATCGTTCCCCACAGAGTCCTGGCCAGGCCCAGCAACTGCACCTGGAGCGGCAGGCCCCAAGCCAGCCAATGACCAAGGTCACACCTGTGTGATACTGAGCACCTTCCACTCCATGTAAAATTTGTGTGCCCATTTTACAGGCCCCAGACGAGAACCAAGGATTGGAGGGTTGAAGTCACTTGCCTAAGGACAAAGGCAGGACTTGAACCCAGAGCTGTCTAGGTATCTACAGCAGAGGCTCTCGGATTTGAATGTACAGAGAAGTCATCTCAGCAGTTCTCTCTAAATAGGCTCCAGGAACCTGCATTTTCTTTCTTTCTTTCCTTTTTTTTTTTTTTTTTTTTTTTTTTTTTTTTTTTTTTTTTTTTTTTTTGACAGTTTTGCAGTCACCCAGGCTGGAGTGCATTGGTGTGATCTCAGCTCACTGCAACCCCTGCCTTTCAGGTTCAAGTGATTCTCCTACCTCAGCCTCCCAAGTAGCTGGGATTACAGGTGCCCACCAACATGCCCAGCTAATTTTTGTATTTTTAGTAGAGACAGGGTTTAACCATGTTTGCCAAGCTGGTCTTGAACCCCTGACCTCAGGTAATCTGCCTGATTCGGCCTCCTACAATGCTGGGATTAAAGGTGTGAGCCACTGCGCCTGGCCGGGAACCTGCATTTTCATACTAGAATGCTGGAGAACCTGACCGAATCCACCCCCTCAGAGTCCCCCGTGCCCCTGTCTGTGTCTCAAGACCTGAGCTAGATCCAGTCGGTCATATCCTTACCAGGTGACCACTCTGAGCTTCTGTTTCTTCCTCTCTGAAAATGAGATGCTCATGCCTGTAATCTCAGCACTTTGCCAAGGCAGGTGGATCACCTGAGGTCAGGAATTCGAGACCAGCCTGGCCAACATGGTGAAACCCCGTCTACTAAAAATACAAAAATTAGCCAAGCGTGGTGGCACACATCTGCAATCCCAGCCACTCGGGAGGCTGAAGCAGGAGAATTGCTTGAACCTGGGAGGCAGAGGCTGCAGTGACCTGAGATCCCACCACTGCACGCCAGCCTGGGCAACAGAGCGAGACTCTCTCACAAAAAGAAAAAGCAAAAAGAGAAGAAAACAAAAGGGTAGAACTAGCTAATTCTGAGGGACTTGTCAGCCCTGCCAGGAGTTCCCCAACTTCAGTAGAAGTTCAACTGTTCAGCTGCTACTCAAAGAAGGGAGAGAGGGAGGGAGGACTTCTCTCTGGGATTCCTCCCCCAGAAGGATCCTATATCAGGTCAATACAATCCTGGTGCAGGACTTTCACCTGCCTGTGCAGGCAGCTGGGACCCAGAAACCCTCAAAGTATCCTTCTCCCCCATCCACTAAGCACGTGGTCTCCTTGGCAGAGGCGAAGCTTCTACTTAAAGGGCAGCTGGGAAGCCTCCCGCCTTTATTCCCATCGCACTCCTTTTTTCCTGCATGAAGGTAGGAAGCCGGCTGTGGTTCTCGTGTCTGCTCACTGCAGCCGTCGGGGAGGGTTTGGAGAGACAGCTGAGAGTGGCCGGCTGGGAGGACCACGCTTGCCTTGTCAGCGGAGAGTGGGTTCTGAGCTCTGCTGAGTCAGCATGGGCCAGGCCAGGCTGGGGGGCCTCAGGGCTCCGGGCCCCACCTCTTACCTCCACCGCCTCCCACCCCGGCTGCCTGCCCCAGCTGGTCAAAATGGTAGGTGCCTGCTACCTACTTTCCTAAGTAAGCCCCAAATTATCAGCTGTGCCAACTGTGAACCCCAACATATATTTATCATCCCTGCCTCCCAGGCACTCAGCCGGGTCTCACTGGTAATTGCAGTCATCCCAGGAGGGAAGCAGGGGAGGGAGGAGATGGCTGGGCTGGGCCTCCCTGGCGGGGGGGGTGCTGGGGTGAATGAGGTGCTGAGATTGGCTCACAGCTCCACAGCCAGTGGCATTGCCCAGTGGGGCAGCTCATCATTCAGTCCCAGCCCTGCCACTTAGTAACACACTGGAGGTGTGGGCCTGCCTGGAGGCCAGACAGCTGAAGGGACAGCTGAGTCATAGCTTTTCCTACTGGTCTGTGCCCTTCTGTGGTCACAGAAGTGGCCCTTCGGGGAGGGATCTCCCTCCCTGCACCTGAGTGTGGGGTGTGTTCCTGCAGGTGTCCAGGGACAGTGAAGTCGTGAGAAGCTAGCGTCTTGGTCTAAGGGGCTTCTTAACCGCCCCCCTCCTGGTGTAGTCCTTGTTAAAATGCAGATTCCTGGGCCCCCCTTTTACACAAGGAATCCTACAGCACAAAACCATTTGAGAACTGATGTGGCAGCCAGGGGTCGCTTTGTCAAGCCTCACTTCCTTGCGCTCATAACAGAGAGGTGAAGAATGCACATTCTGTAGTGCTGTCTTAGGATGCAGCAAGGTTAATAGAGTCTAGAAAGTGCTTAGTACTCTGCACAGGGGAACTCCTCGGTCATTACTCGGAGCTACATTTTGGCCGTCTGATTCAGCAGATGGAAGAACTGGATTTGGCACTTTTGTGCTGTTTTGCCAGGTGGGTTACCCCCAGTGGAGACAGGCGCCTGTGAGAAGTATCACTGCTTCGTGGGTCAGGGGCTTGGACTCACCAGGGCTATATCATCTGCAGACCATGTGAACTCAAGCAAGTGATTTGAGCTTCTACGAGTCTGTTTCCACATTGGCAACACGGTGGTGATTAATTGCCCAAGCCTCTGTCATTGGCCATGACAGTTACATAGGTACTTTAAGGAAAGCTGGACAGTTACTGGCATGTATAGACGCTCCATGTCCAGTGATTCCCGTACGCACTGCCCCTCGTCCCTGCTCTGGAAGCGATACATACAGAAAGGAAAATGACTTCCTAGTCACTGTGTCTGTGGGTGTCAAAATGGGGTTGTCACAGGGACTCAAACAGACCTTTGTACGCCAGGGTTCACAGCAGCACTATTCACAAGAGCAAAAAGGTAGAATCAGCCCAAGTGTTCATCAGCCCGTGAATGGATAAACAAAATGTGGCCTCTCTGTGGAATGTTATTTAGTCATAAAAAGAAAGGAAGCACTGACAGATGCCACGAACGTGGATGAACCTTGAAGACCTTATACTGAGCGAAAGAAGCCAGACATAGAAGGCCACATGATTCCGTTTATATGTAATGTCCAGAATAGACAAATCCACAGAGACAGAGAAGAGATTAGTGGTTGCCAGAGACAAGCGGATGGGGGAATTGAGGGGTGACAGATAGGGGGCATGGGGTTTCTTTTGGGGCTGACAAATGTGTTCTAAAATTGATTCTAGTGATGGCTGTGCAACTCTGTGAAGATAACAAAAAATTATTGACTTGCACACGTTAAATGGAAGCGTCATATGTGAAGAATATATCAAGCCATTACAACACACACAAGACCATCTCTATCAAAATTACCTGGAGTTCTCGTTTAAAATGCATTCCTGGGTGGGCACGGTGGCACATGCCTATAATCCTAACACTTTGGGAGGCCAAGGCAGGAGGATTGCCTGAGCCCAGGAGTTCAAGACCAGCCTGGGCAGCATACATAATTAAAAATAAGCCAGGTGTGATGGCATGTGTTTGTAGTCCTAGTTGTTCAGGAGGTTGAGATTGCAGTGAGCCATGTTCATACCACTGCACTCCAGCCTGGGCAACAGATCAAGATATCTTAAAAAAAAAAAAAAAAAAATGCCGGGCACGGTGGGTCATGCCTATAATCCTAGCACTCTGAGAAGCCAAGGCAGATGGATCACCTGAGGTCAGGGGTTTGAGACCAGCCTGGCAAAACATGGCAAAACCCTGTCTCTACTAAAAATACAAAAATTAGCCAGGTGTGGTGGCATACACCTGTAATCCCAGCTACTCGGGAGGCTGAGGCAGGAGAATCATTTGAACCCAGGAGGTGGAGGTTGCAGTGAGCCAACACTGTGCTACTGCACTCTAGCCTGGGCAACACAGTGAGATTCCGTCTTAAAAAAACAAGGTTTCATGTAATGGGTCCAGAATTACAGTTAGAAGCAATAAGTTCTAGCTAGTATTTGATAGTAAGTAGGGAATTATAGTTAACAGTAATTTATATTTCAAAATAGCTAAAAGAGAAAAATTATAATCTTCCCAGTACAAAGAAAAAATAAATGTTTGAGGTGACACATATCCCAATGAACTTGATTGATCACGACACATTGTATACATGTATCAAAATGTCGCATGCCCCCAAAATAAAACTATGATGTATCAATACAAACAGAAAAAGTAAAATGCATTCCTGCGTCTCCTGAGACAGAACCCCTGGACTCCAGAATCTGAATTTAAATAAGAACCAAAATGATTATTTGCACACAGAACTTAAAAAAAAAAAAAATCATCCCTCCAGGGCTGGGATCATGCCTAGAATCCCAGCACTTTGGGAGGCTGAGGCAGACTGCTTGAGGCCAAGAGTTCAAAACCAGCTTAGGCAACATAGCGAGAGCCTGTCTCTACAAAAGATTTAAAAATTAGCTACTCAGGAGGCTGAGGCAGGAGGATTGCTTGAGCCCAGAAGTTTGAGCCTGCATGGAGCCGGGATCATGCCACTGCACTCCAGCCAGGGCAACAGAGCGAGACCCTGTCTCAAGAAAAAAAAAAAATCCATGCAGGATGACAGTCTGGTCAACGCTATTTCCTTGGCACTATATTTGTCCAAGTGCAAACCCAGCGTGTGTGTATTCATTTCCCGTTGCCGCTGCAACAAATTATTATATCAACTCAGTGGCTTATAACAGCAAAAGCTGATAATCTGGAGGTCGGAAAAAGTTGATGATGGTTCTGGAGGTCAGAAGTCTAAAATGGGTCATGCTGGGCTAAGATCAAGGTGTCAGCGGGGCTGTGTTCCTTCCAGAGGCTCTAGAGGACAATGCATTTTCTTGCATTTTCCGCGTTTAGAGGCTGCCTGTTTTCTGTGGTGCCCTTCCTCCATCTTCAGACAGCAATGGCCGATTGAGTCTTTCTCATATCACGCCACTCTTGACTCTGACCCTCCTGCCTTCCTCTTTATTTGGTTTAGTTTAGGTTTGATGTTTTTGAGGCAGGGTCTCACTCTGTCACCCAGGCTGGAGTGTTCTGGTATCATTATGCCTCACTGCAGCCTCTGCCTCCTGGATGTAGGTGATCCTCCCACCTCAGCCTCCTGAGTAGCCGGGACTACAGGCACACACTACCAATGCCTGGCTTATTGTTTTGAATTGTTTGTACATATGGGGTTTCACCATGTTGCCCAGACTGGTTTCGAACTCCTGGACTAAGGCTATCTGCCTGCCTCAGCCTCCCAAAATGTTGGGATTACAGGCATGAGTGACCAAGCCGGGCCTGCCTTCCTCTTTCATATATAAGGATTCTTGTGATTATATTGAACCCACTCAGATAATCCAGGGTAATCTCCTCCATCCCATCTCAGGGTCACCTGATTAGCAACCTTTATTCCATCTGCTCCTTTAATGCCCTCTTGCCATGAAACCAAACATATTCACAAGTCCCAGGGATTAGGATGTGGACGTCTTTGGAGGCCACTGTTCTGCCTGCCACACAGCCCTGTCTAACGGTGTAGCCTCTCCCCATATCACAAACGATGAATACAGAAAAGTAGCTCTACCTGGGGCTGTTGCGTTTCTACCTGAGGGGGTCCTGGAAGAGCCTTCCAAATACCGACTGTTCTGTCTCTTTTGACAGCTCCCACCCCACTGCCCAGCCTCCCCCACCACTCGATGTAAAGTGATGGTGAAGTGAAAATAGATTTGGGGCCCTTGCCACTTCTTTCTGGTTGGTAACTTTGTTTCTTGGACAACAATGCAGAGTTTGAAGCCCATCCAGGGACAGCATTCCATCTGCCCCCCTGCAAGTTCCAGTAATTGGTCACTATTTATAATTATATAAATAATAGAAAAACAAGCTCAAGCTGCCCTCCCCAGGAGCCCCAGTCTCCTTCTCCTGCTTCTAGGCAGCCAGCCCGCCCTCCTATGGGGCTGCATCCCTCTGAGGTCCGGGCACTCGGCTCCATCCCTGGGCTAAGGCAATGATGCTGGTGACAGCGGTGATTGTGCCACCCAGGAAGGGGCAAGGGGTGATTTTCCAACTCAAGGTTAAGTTCAAAGTTCTCAGAGAATGAAGAGAAGGAACTATTCTAAATACCCCCTGCTGCAACCATTCTCCCAAGACCAAGCCTGATTCAGTAGGAACTGGGAGCTAGACAGAGGTTCAAGTCTGAGTTTCGCTAATTTGTAGCATCTGGGAGTCACAGGGCGGGGAGGGATGGGAGGATAGAAGAGACAGGAGAGTCAGGCTGGCTATAAAGTCCTTGATATCCAACTACCCCCCAAAAAAGGATCAGACAGTGGGAAGGGTGTGCTCCACAACAGCCATTTCAATGGGATTGTGGGCTCATTATACAGATGAGGACATTGAGGTTTGGAGTTGCAATGGAACCAACCCAACGGTACCCAGCCAGATCTGAATCTGTCTCCCACAGCATGCCCATGGCAATGGGGGAAGATCAGGGTGCCTCTGGGAAAAAAGATTGTTCCAAAGAAAATAAAAAGATAACTTTAATTTCAAAGTTCGAATTGGAGATGATGAATCTCTGCTCCCATTGACACGAAAACCAAGAGACCATGACATACGAAACCAGCCTAGGGAGCCTGAATGATCTTATGAGAAAACCTTCTGTGCTAAATCACTGATGCAGGCCACCTGCGCGGTCTCCCTCCCTGGACCTGTTTCATGAGAGCATCACTACCCATTGCTCGTTTGATGTGGTTTAGGTGCGGTCTTCACTAAGAGGCCAAGCCAGATGATGTAACCACCTGATGGGTTCTTCCTGCCCACTGCACAGACAAAACCCATTCACTCAGCCCACGGCATTGCAATAAAGAAAGAGCTTAGTTAACACAAGTCTGGCCACCCCTGTGCAAATCCAATCTTTCCGAAAAGTTGGAGGCTAGGGTTTTTAAGGGATAGTTTGGCGGGCAGGGGGCTAGGCGAATGGGGGCTGCTGATTGGTTGAGGATGCAATCATAGGGGTGTGGAAAATGGCCCTTGTGTTCTGAGTCCACTTCTGGGTGGGACCACAGGACCAGCTGAGCCAAGAGTTGAGGGTCTGGGTGGGACCATCTGGTCATCAGAAATGCAGGAAAAGACATCTCAAAAGGCCAATCTTAGGTTCCGCAATAGTGAATTGGGGGCATTTGCAAACCTTATGACCTCTGGAATAATGACTGGTTGTCATTTATGCCTGCATCTTAGCGGAATTTAGGACCCCCTCATCCTCCTAACCTATTGGACTTTCTTTGCTTTCATTTTTTTAA
>NW_016107374.1:5943152-6026999 GCF_001604975.1 Cebus imitator | reverse complement strand
TTTTTTTGGTAGAGGCAGGGTCTCACTATGTTGTCCAGACTAGTCTTGAACTCCTGGGCTTAAGCAGTTTTCCACCTCAGCCTCTCAAAGTGGTGGGATTACAAGCATGAGCCTGTGTGCCCGACCACTTCGTAGCCTTTCATTAGTTTTGTGAAGGCAGTTTTATTTTGGGGAAGGGCTATTATCATTAAAACTATAAATTAGCTGGGCATGGTGGCTCACACCTGTAATCCCAGCACTTTGGGAGGCCGAGGCGGGCGGATCACCTGAGGTTGGGAGTCCGAGACCAGCCTGACCAACATGGAGAAACCTAGTCTCTACTAAAAATGCAAAATTAGCCAGGTGTGCTGGCTCATGCCTGTAATCCCAGCTACTTGGAAGGCTGAGGCAGGAGAATTACTTAAACCTGGGAGGTGGAGGTTTCGGTGAGCAGAGATCATGCCATTGCACTCCAGCCTGGGCAACAAGAGTGAAACTCCATCTCAAAAAATAATAAATAATAAATAAATAAAATAAACTATAAATTAAATTTCTCCCAAAGTTAGCTTGGCTCAAGTCCAGGAATGACCAAGGGCATTTTGGAGGTTAGAGGCAGGATGACGGTTGGTTAGATCAGATCTCTCTCAGAGTCATAACTTTCTGTTACAATTTTTGCAAATGTGGTTTCAATGGTACTTGAAGTCCCCATAAATCTCTTGGTCAGTGGCCCAAATGTTAAGAAAAATGTCTTGTTACTCCTAGAACATTACCATGCCTTGGGAGTTGCCCCAAACTAAACCATTAGAAGGGGCAGGTGAATTACAGAAACTGCTCTTCAGACATCTTCAAGTCTACTTTCTGATTCTGGTTTACAATCCTTTGGGAACACCTTGGTTTTCCTACCAATAAAATGGGGATGTGCTGGGTGCCTCTCCTCCAGGCCCCTGCAGTCATTGGTACCAGCTAGCATACCATGATAGTCTGTTCACATCTCTTTCCTTGCATACTTTGAGATTCCTGAGGTCAGGGACTCTCTCTTTCACTGTAGTGTCCAAACTTCTGGCACACAACAGTGAATGCATGAACGCATACACAAATGCACATATCACAGTCAACTGGGTAGTAGTTTCCTAGACTTTTTTTTTTTTTTTTTTTGAGATGGAGTTTCGCTCTTGTTACCCAGGCTGGAGTGCAATGGCGCGATCTCGGCTCACCGCAACCTCCGCCTCCTGGGTTCAGGCAATTCTCCTGCCTCAGCCTCCTGAGTAGCTGGGATTACAGGCACGTGCCACCATGCCCAGCTAATTTTTTGTAGTTTTAGTAGAGACGGGGTTTCACCGCGTTGACCAGGATGGTCTCGATCTCTTGACCTTGTGATCCACCCGCCTCGGCCTCCCAAAGTGCTGGGATTACAGGCGTGAGCCACCGCGCCCGGCCAATAGTTTCCTAGACTTGAGTGCTTTCGAGAGCAAATGGTTCAATATTTAGGGATTTTGAAGCTGGGCATGATGGTGAACACCTGTATTTGTAGCTACTTGGAAAGCTGAGGCAGGAGGCTCCTCTGAGCCCAGGAGTTTGATACTAGCCTGAGCAACATAGTGAGACTCCGTATCTATAAAAACAAAATTCAGGGATTCTGCAAGCCTATTATTAAATTGTCAGTAACTTGAAATTGACTATGGTAGGAATATCTACACAAGAGATTGGCAACTGCTACAGATTAGGACTTCCTCCCCTCCTGCCCTTTTCAGAGAACTTGTTGACCAGCTCACCACTGGCTAGCACTTACTATGTCAGGCAGTTTTAAGCACCTTCCGTATATGAATCTGCATTTAACCCTCACAACGTTACATATACGAATCTGCATTTAACCTTCATAATCACCTTACATATATGAATCACCTTACATGTATGAATCTGCATTTAACCCTCACAATGTTATCGCCACTTTACAGTTGGGGAAACTGAGGATGAGAGAGGTTAACTTGCCCAAGTATGGTTCCATAGCCCTCTGTGACAGAAAGGTGGGAAGGCCAACTGAAGACCGTCCTGGCCATCTCTGGGCTCAGCTGCTCTTTGTGGCTTCACAGGGACCAAGTGTATGAATTGTGGCCACTATTTTTAATCAGCTTCTCCCGGAGGAGGTCCTCTGGGAGAAAAGATGCAGTTGCCTGGTGACTAAAGTGTCTCTCAGTCCTCCAAAAGCCATGCTGTGATATGGGGGGGATAAAGCTCACCCCCTACAGGGTGCCCCTCTTCCGGGGCTCTAGACAACAAATCCATACAAAGCTGCAGACCTCATTCTTGCTTCTTGCTCCATTGACGCCTGCAGAGCCATTGGTAGGTTTGAATGAAAGCCATGACGTCCTAGAACAGGCAGCGACTGGCTTTGTGTGGAGGGCGCCCTGCTGGTGTGTGCAGCATTGGCAGGCGAGGGCAAAGCCCAGGCAGATGGTAGGTGCCACCGCAGGGGCCCACATGGAGACATCTGTCCACCCAGAATTTGGCTTTGCCATGTCCCTTTAGGAGCACAATTGGGGACAGTCCTGGACTTCCTGAAGCTCAGCTCTTGAGACAACACAGCCTCTCAGGGCCTCATTCCGGATTGAACATTCCGTATCTCTGTGGGCTCCATCACGTCAGCCCTTGTTTACCCATCTGCCTTGTCACTGCCCGTGTGTCTGTCTCCTCCCCCCACCAGGAGTTCCTCAGGAGCGAAGGTGGCATCTTATTCCTGGCTGTGGCTCCAGGACCCAGCCAAAGCCCTGAACATAGTAGGTGCTTAATAAACGTGCAATGAATAAATGATTGAACAAATGCATAAATTGTGCCTTGGTTTTTTCCTCCTACCTGCTGCTCCAGGGATCTCCTGATTACTTCTCCAAGCCCTGCGATTAGGAATAAATCCTTCTCTGTCATCCTACCCAAGACTTCCTCCCTCCCAGCTCCCTGCTGGCTGGCAATGGTGGCTTGTTTGGCTGTGGACACAGGAGAAGGGATGAGGACTCTGAGAAGGCCTCCCTGAGGATGTGAGTTTCCACTGAGGTCGGAAGAGGAAGTGGAAGGGAGTTTCAGGCAAAAGGAACAGTTTTAAGCACCTTCCGTATATGAATCTGCATTTAACCCTCACAACGTTACATATATGAATCTGCATTTAACCTTCATAATCACCTTACATATATGATGAATCACCTTACATATATGAATCTGCATTTAACCCTCACAATGTTATTGTGCAAGAGCTTGACTAAGAGCTAAGAGTGGCCACTGGGTCAGTCAGGGTAGACAGGTGACCCAGTAGGACAGATACCACTGGCTTCCTTGAGATTACCCAAGAGGCAGAGTGAAGCCATGTGCCCCACTCCTTGCCCCTGGGTTTTTGTCCCCACCCCTACTATCTCCAACTCTGGGAGCAACTGTGCCAAGCAGGAAAGGCTGATGTCCAGAGAATGCCACTTCCTATCCCCCCAGCAGACAGCTCCATCATTTAATTCTTGACTAGTTTAATATAACAAAATTCCAGGAACAGACATTTTAAGTTGGAATAAAATTGCTCCTAGCAGCTGTATGTAATTGGTTGGCTCAGCGGCTCAGAACTCCCAGGGGTATTGAGGATCCTTTTCCTGATCGCAGAGGCCTTCCTATGTTTCCAGAATCCTTCTAACCCAAAATGGAGTCCCTAGGTCAGCTGTCCAGCCGGCTCAGACCAGTCCACCTTGATCGGGTCTTGCACTGCTCTCTGGAGAGTGCTTTAAAGTGCAGATTGCAGGTGCTGCCTTAGCTCTATGAGTGCAGACAGGCAGTGTAAGAGGAAGCTGGATTTTCTTTTTGTTTTAGAGACAGGGTCTTTCTCTGTTGCCTGGGTTGGAGTGCAATGGTGCAATGATAGCTCACTGCAGCCTCTAACTCCTGGGCTCAAGCGATCCTCCTGCCTCAGCCTCCCAAGTAGCTGGGACTTCAGGTGCACATTATTGTGACCAGCTTATTTTTTAAAAGTTTTAAGTTTTGGTAAAGATGGGGTCTTGCTATGTTGCCCAGGCTGGTCTCAAACTCCTGGGCTCGATCCTCCTGCCTCAGCCTCCCAAAGTGGTGAGATTACAGACATGAGCCACTGCACCTGGCCAGAGCTGGATTTGCAGCCAGGAAGGGACTGATTCTGCTGCTCTAGGAGGTTTTAGGACCAACCCCCACCCTCTACCTCGTGGCTCTGAAAGTCAGCCCCTACCCCTGGAAAGGGCTGGGACCCTTGGCTTGAGCCTGCAGTCTGCAGGAATGAACAGCAGTTCTCAGCAGCTCCCTTCTCAGCAGCCTGTGAAACTGATGAAGGTGGGTCCACGCAAGTCCCCTCCGTGGGCACTGAAAAACTCCTGCCGCTACCCTGTCTCCCTTCCCCCCCAACATTTATCATTGAGCCTAGTGTTCAGAACAGACCTGATACCTGACGGTCATTGACGGTGGTGTCACTAAGCACTGTAGAGCCTTCAGAACAGCAGAGCCTTGACCCTGACGTTCTGCCCTGGCTGTGTGCCTCTCCAGCGGACAAGATTCCATAGCACCCACCAGCCTCTGTGACCTTGTGCTGTGTCCATGCCAGGCCCTTTGGTGGACCTCTTATTAACTTATCCTTATTTTAAGGAGGAGGAATCATGTTAGACAGGCAACAGTATTGGCCCCGGTCACCCGACCTGGATGGAGAGCCAGCCCCTTAAGCCTTCTTAACCCAGGACTTCCCTAGCGGGCATGGGGACCACTGGCATCGCCTTCTCTCCCACAGTTTGCCCCAAATGCAGCCTCCTGGGCCCGCTTCTGCAGTTGTTGTTGCTGTTGTTGTTTTTGGTGATGGTGAGAGACAGTCTTGCTCTGTTGCCCAGGCTGGAGTGCAGTGGCGAGATCGCAGCTCACCGCAACCTCCACCTCCCAGGTGCAAGCGATTCTTTTGCCTCAGCCTCGGGAGTAGCTGGGATTACAGGCATGTGGCACCTCGCTGGATTAATTTTTGAGTTTTTAGTAGAGACTGGGTTTCACCATGTTGGCCAGGCTGGTCTTGAACTCCTGAGCTCAAGTGATCCTACTGGCTTGGCCTCCCAAAGTCCTGGGATTACAGGCGTGAGTCACCCACTGCGCCCAGCCTGCTCCTGCAGTTTGAGGTGCCCTTCAGCCACCGGGCTGTGCAGGGCCCACACGGGCCGCCACGTGGATGTGTTCACCTCAGAAGGGTGCTGGGGCTTCCCTGGAATAAACCAAAGCGCATGGTGCACCTTCAGATAGGATTATTATTACTGCTGTTCTCCATAGAGCTAATTCCTGCTCTCTGACCTCCTAGACTGTCTCAGTGGAGTTTTCCTCCTAAGGTCTGGAGGATGTGAGGAGGGATGGGTTGGGGGTGGGCATGGCACCCCCAGGGGTCCCACTCCTCCTACCCACGCCCCCAACTTTGCTCACACCTGCTTCCAAATCCAGCAGGGATGCGGAATGGGCGAGGCACGTGGCCGCTGCTGCACTGACTGAGAACCCAAGGCGGTGGGCTCCGGGGTCCCCCTCCCGGCGGTTTCCGGGCCGGGGCGGGGCGCTCCCCTAGCCGCGCAGTGCGCGAAACCGGCGTGCGCTAGGACCGCGGCGCGCCGCCCTTAGCCGTTATATATAAGGCCGCGCTTCGGCCCCACGCGGAACCCGCGGCTCCGAGCCTTCCCCGGCGTCCCGACCCGAGGCCGGACCCGAGGCCAGCCCCGAGGCCAGTCCGGCCGCTGCGCAGCCGAGGCCGGCGCGGGGCCTGCGAGGGACGCGCGCCCGGGGCCCCCGCCGCGGGCACCATGGGCGCTGCCCACTCCGCGTCCGAGGAGGTGCGGGAGCTCGAGGGCAAGACCGGCTGTGAGTACCCGCGGGGGCGGCGCGGGGACCGGGACAGGACCTCCGAACGGCCACTGCTGGGGTCCCGGCCCGCCGCCGCGCTGTGTGACCTTGGGCCAGTGGCGGGCCCTCTCTGCGCCTCAGTCTCCTCCTCTTTCAAATGGGTCCCCGCCTGCCACTTCGCCGGCTGCGACGAGGAGCTCCGCTGAGAAGCTCAGTGCCGCAGCCGCTCAGCCTCGGACTGGCCCGGGAACTCCGTGCCTGGGGGACTGCGGACCGGGGAGGGAGCAGGGCCCGGGCTTCCCAAACGCAGGGCAGGTGCCTCCGGCCGGGCGGGCGAGCGCCTCCGGCAGCCCGGCTGGGGCTCGCGCGCCGCACCTGAGAATCTTTTGCATTCGCGAGCGTAGGGGCGGAAAGTTTTGAAGTCGGCGGACCCGAGTGGAAGCCGGGCTCCGACGCTCCCCAGCCGGGTAACCTTAGGCGGGAGAGTCTGTTCTCCGCGCCTGCCTTCGTCCTGGCATCTGTAAAATGGGTTCAGATGGCCTCACCCCCACGGGTGGCTGGAGGGCTTAAGCGAGGCAGCTGCCGCAGAGCACTTTGCCCGGAGCCCGGCGTCCTCCCCTGGGTTCGCTGGTCTCCCCGGACCTGCAAAGGTTGCGCGCCCCGCGTCGGCGCGGGCGGGGCGCCCTGGGAGGCCGGGCCGAGTTGCCCGCAGGGAAATGGCGGAGAAAGCGCTTGTACCCCCGAGTTCAGCCGGGCTGGGGACTTGGCCTTGGGCCCTGACTTCGGCGTGGCCGGTTCTGCCACCGGCTGTGGACCAGGGTGTGGACTGGAGACCGTGGGAGGGGGTCAGGTGTGTGGGCAAACCGGCTTTAGCGAGGGACAGACTGGCAGTGAATCCTGCCAGCTCCACTTCCTGGCTGTGTGACCTTGGGCTAGTCACTTTACCTCTCTGATTCTCAGCTTTCCTTCTATGTGTTAAAGAGTTCTCCTAGTACCGGGTGGACGCTCAGGAAATGGGAGCTGCAGATATTTTGGGAAAGAGCTAGCTCCTGGCACCTCCTTAAAGTGCAGAGAACCAGCGTCTAATATTGACCACCAAGAGAGGGTGGCCCTGCCGTTTGTGCGTCAGCTGAAAAGCAACCCCTCTTGACCTCCAATCTAAACACCCCTTTCCTGGAGAATGGGAGGAGAATTGCAGAAAACCATTAATAACTTGCGTGTGTATGCCCACACTTACACATCTATATCTGTATCTCTCTCCTGTGTAGAAATGTAGAATTATATCCAACTAGGGAAGTAAAAGGTGTGGCGGGTGGCATATCTAATATGGTACCCTTTTTTCGTTTTCTTTTTCTTTTAAAAAGGATCCTTTGAGCTGGAGCTGCAAAGTAAAAAGAAATAGAAAATGTAAACGGGGGAAATTTAGAGTATACATTGGTAATTGCTATATTTGCAGACTGGAAGAATCCACCAGAAAGTACAAATGGATACTTGGTGTGGGTTATGGGGTTGGGGGGGAGTGGAAGGGATGAAGAGACAGCTTTTTCTCTGTAAACTTCTTTATAAGTTCATTTTGAACTATGTTGAATATTTCACTTATAAAAAGTTTTATGCGCTTCAATCTGAAGATTTATGAGAGAGAAAGGAGGGATTCCTCTAGTTCTTACTTGCCTAGGTCTCTCCTGGTTTTATTATTTCTCACGTGCCCTCTTCCAGCCTCCCACTGCTTTGGATCTGGATGGGTGTTGATGGGTGTTCTCTGTGGTGGGGATCCCCCCTGGAAGGGTGGGCTCTCCGGCAGCCCACAGGGCACTCGGGAATTCTGCCTGTGCCTGGGTTTGATGGGGAGGAGGGGCTGCAGAGCATGCTGGGAGTCTTGTCAGTTTCCTGGGTCCAGCCTCCCACTGGGATGACAGATGCTGTGTTCCTGCTCTGTAACCTTCTTAGATGTAGCTGCAGCGGCTTCCCTTCGTGTTGCCCCGAGCTCAGATTTCATAACCCAAAGGGAGATGGAGAGGGTGGGAGAGGAGGTTCTGAGGTTAGACCAGACTAGGTAGGTGGAACTTTAGGTTGGTGGAAAGTTGCCCTCAGTCCTCTGAAAGGGACTGCATAATCTGGTCACTTTTACCCACTTAGCAAATATTTATAGACCAGGGGCTGGGGATTTAGAGATGGCCCAGAGAGGCCGCTGTTCCTGGAGGCGGACACACAGTTAAAAACTAAACACCCCATAGGTGTTAAACTGTGAATGAGGCACAGCGGGGTGGCATGAGAATGGAGTTTTAGGGTGGATCTGGAGGACCTCCCTGAGGAGGTGATAATGGAACAGAAATCCAAGTAAGGAGGAGCCAGGGGTCGGTAAATCAGTGGAAAGGACATCTCAGGCTGAGGGGACAGCAAATGTGGAGGCCCTGTGGCAGGGACGAGCTGGCAACAGTAAATGAGAATACAGGACATGAGGACACAGCTGTCACCAGGGCTTAGGCCGTGGCAGGAGCCTGGTTTCAGGGGTCTTGTCAGGTACCTTGGACACGTCACTTATGCTCTCTGAGCCTCAGTTTCATCTACTATAAAATGGGCATGGTCATAGTACCTTCCTTGAAGTTGTTGAGAAGGATTAAGTGAGTTAATACACGGGAAGTAGTTAGACTAAACACGTGTATGTGTTTGTTACTGACCATGCTTGAAACAGTTTTGTATGTCGTGGTCACTCCGAGCCATACTGAGAGTTAAGTCTTGGTCCCACCCCTCCCAGTTACATGACCCTGGGCGAGTCATTTTATCTCTCTGAGCCTCAGTACCCTCACCTGGATCCTGACGTCGTCGTGTGGATGCAGTAAGTTGTGTAGGTATGCATGCAAGGCTATTTGGCTTGGCATGGGTCTCAGCTCCCAGAGACCCAGTGGGTCAGGCAGGGTCCTTCCTCCAAAGCTGTTCCCTTGGGAATCTTCCCTGAGAAAAAGGGAGAAGAGCCTCAGGGTAAGGTGGCCAGAGGACAGGCTGAGCCCGCACGGCTGCTGACTCTCCCGGCCTCCCTGAGGACCAAGATGACCCCTGGCTTCCTGGGGAGGAATCAGCTTGGTCCCTTTCTGAGAACACCACCCAGAAAGGACCGGAAGATCAGGCTGAGGATAGCGATAATGAACATAATTCCCCAAGCACCTGCCGTGCGTCAGGCTCCATGCTGGTGCTCTTCACGTGACACTCTAGAGTAATAATCCTCCAGGAAGGCAGTGTTAGGGCCGTTTTACAGATGAGGAAACTGAGGCTCAGAGACGTAAGCCAGCTTGCCTGCTGCCCCACAGCTGCTAAATGAAGGAATTGGAGATCATAGGATTCCCCAGTCTACTTTCGTTTTTCTACTGAATTTTTAAATTTTTATTTTTTGAGACAGGGTCTTGCTCTGTCACCCGGGCTGGAGTGCGGGGGGGCATGATTAAGCTCACCACAACCTCGAACTCCTGGGCTCCAGCGATCTTCCCGCTTCAGCCTTCCCAGTAGCTACAACTACAGCTGTGTGCCACCACACCGGCTCATCTTCAATTTTTTTGCAGAGACAGGGGTCTTGCCACATTGACCAGGCTAGCCTCAAGTTCCTGGCCTCAAGCAGTTCTCCCACTTCAGCCTCCTGAAAGTGCTGGAATTACAGGAATGAGCCACCATGCCCGGCCCCAAAGCCGCTTTCTTACTGCCAGCATGCTTTCACTGTGTGTCGCTGCCACTTGAACTTCTAGGAACCAACAAGGAGTAGAAAAAGAAGTGCCCATATATTTTCTCACCGTCAGGCCTTTGCACAAGCTGTTCCTCTGTCTGGAGCACTGTTTTTGTTTGATGTGCACAATTAGGTGGTTACATATGGGAACCTTTCTCCACCCAGGGTAGGATCTCAAACCTTTCCTCTTGACCCTGTCTTTTTTTTTTTTTTTTTTTTTTTTGCGATGCAGCCTCGCCCTGGAGTGCCATGGCGTGATCTCAGCTCATTGAAACCTCTGCCTTCTAGGTCAAGTGACTCTCCTGCCTTATCCTCCCGAGTAACTGGGATTACAGGCACCCACCACCATGCCTGGCTAATTTTTGTATTTTTAGTAGATACAGAGTTTCACTATGTTGGCTAGGCTGGTCTCGAACTCCTGACCTTAAAGTGATCCGCCTGCCTCTGCCTCCCAAAGTGCTGGGATTACAGGCATAAGCCACTGCGCACAGCCCTAACTCTCTCTCTCTATGAAGCAAATGCTTGTTATTGTTCAGGGGTTGGCTTAGCTGCTGCTCCCATCCAGAAAGCCATCTCTCCATCCAGCCTTTAACAGTTAGACACCCATCCTCAGGGCTCTTGGAGCTCCTTCCTTCCCTCCTGCAATAACGGGCATCACACTGTGTTATACTTGTCAGCTCTGTCACTTGCTACCCCCTCGAAACTTGGAGCTCCCTAGAGCAGAAAGAACATGCCTTGTTCACCTTTGCATGCAGTTGGTGGTACACGGTGAAAACACAAGAGGCTCATGTTAAAGGGGCGCAGTCCCCGGGGACTTTAAAACCCAAGGTGTATTGTTCAGAACAGGCAGCTGGTGGAAAACCCAGTGCTACCCTCACCAGCTGTCCTTGGCTGCCAGCCCTCCCAGCATCTCTGGTTCCCTCCCTACATGATGAACCCTCTTGGCATCAGCACCGAGCCAGCTTCACCAAAAATATGCCTGAGCAGCAGCTTGCCCACACAGGGCATCGTCAGGTCTGCGTGCCCACCTTCCTTCTCGCTGCCTGTTAGAGTCTTATTGATTGATTTCAACCAGAACTGAGTATTCCCAGGCATCTTTGCTGAGCCAAGAAAGCTCACACCTAAGTTATTAAGATTCATATGAAAAGCCTGTTGGAAGGCGTCTCGGGGGTGTGTTTGAGCTCACCGCCTTCCCCACGCACCCTCGGTGGTGGCAGGAGCCGAGTGGTGCCTGGTGTGTGGACCGGGGTGCAAAATGGGCCCTGACCGAGAGAAAGGCTCCTTGGGAATCATTCCCGTGAGTCAGTTCCCCTTCGCCACCTTGAGCTGACCTGGAGGTGGCCCCACTTCCTGACCTCCTGCCATCCGTGTCTGCTTCTGGAGTTGGAAAGGAAACAATAGGAGGATTCTGGGAAAGGTGGAGGGTCTGTTTTTTCCTTCAGGCTCCAAAACAGCTTTGCAGGCATGTCTATGTCGATGCCAAGAAGCTGCCAGAAGGAAAAGGAAAAAAACAAAAATCTCCAGACCTAGAGTTCAGACCTGATGATGGCAGTAGTTGAATGTTTCTCGGGCACGTGGCATCTACCAGATGCTCAGCTGAGCCAGGCAGTGGGTCCGCAGTAGCTGATGGAACCCTCCCAGGAACACCGTTGGTTTCCCGTCTTACAGATGCAGACATCGAGGCTCGAGAGGATGCGACTGCCCAGGGCCACAGGCATCATAATGAGAAGCAGAGTCGAAGGCTGCTGCAGTGGCTCCAGCCTTGTAATCCCAGCACTTTGGGAGGCAGAGGCAGGAGGTTCACTTGAGACCACGAGTTGGTGCCGCTGCATTCCAGCCTGGGTGACACGGCGAGACTGTCTCCAAAAAAAACAGAAAAGAAGTAGAGAGTCAGGTTCCATTCCTGGTCTGATCCCATTTGGAGAGGGAACCAGAGATGGCGGGGAGGACGGGCAATGCCAAGGGCAGCTGGTGGGGGTGGCGCTGGTTTTCCCCCTGCCTTCTCACCCCTGGGCAATACTTCTTGGGTTCTCAAGTCTTTAAGTGGTCCCAGACCGTGGCCTTGGCTCATTCACCATTTGCCATATTCTGCTATCAGGGTGGACCAGATGCGGTCCCTGCCCTCCGGAAGCTCAGGGGCTCGAGCGGGGTAGGGGAGCACCCCGACAATTGTAGCGTAGGGGGAGGAAGACTCTGATGGGGCCTGGGCAGACTGGCCAGCTCCACACTGTTCTGTCGTCCGCCAAAGCCTGGTAACCTGAGCAGCCACCCAGCCCATCTCACCTGCGCCTTCTCTCTTCCACTGGGCTAGACTGTGGCTTTTCTCCTGGGATCTTCAGGGTGTCCATGAACCCCATGAAATAGGATAGGGAATTGTCTGAGTGCCTCTGGGGAGGGGCCCTCCGCCCTTATCAGAGTCCAAACTGTGAAGGCCTTCCACTGTATGTAGATCACAACTCAGTAAGAAAATGATTCACTTACTTTTGTTTATTTAATTTGTTTTTGAGATGGTCCTGCCCTGTTGCCCAGGCTGGAGCATAGTGGTGCAATCACAGCTCACTGCAGCCTCTAACTCCCAGGCTCAAGTGATCCTCCCGCCTCGGGCTCCCTCCTCAGACACGGGCACCTCAGCAGAGGAAAATGAATGTGTTCTTTTCATTCACATTCATGAATGTGAATGGCGGGGGAGGGGGTGCTGAGCTCTGAGGCAGGGTCCAGGGCCCTGGCTTGGAGTCATCCACACAGTGGTCCTGATCATGGGACTCCCAGCCTCTGGAACCCTTTCTGTCTTGATCAGGTGGGGGCTTCCAGGCCTCCCCTGCCCTCCCCTCTGGGGGCTCACAGGGGAAACTGGCAGGAGAAGGCCCTTTAACAGTTAAACACCTTTAACAGTTAAATACCCATCCTTAGGGCTCTTGGAGCTCCTTCCTTCCCTCCCGCAATAATGGGCATCACACTGTGTTATACTTGTCAGCTCTGTCACTTGCTACCCCCTCGAAACTTGGAGCTCCCTAGAGCAGAAAGAATGTGCCTTGTTCACTTTCGCATGCATGTGGAAGCTTCCCAAAGGGCTGAGGATCAACCAAAGGCCCTTGCCTGCTCTGGCCCCTGCTGGTGTTTCTCATTCTGTTCACCTGGGCCCCATCACCTCACCATCTGCAGCAGCCACAGAGCGGGACCCAGGAGGCCGGCGTTCCGTGTGCACTGAGCTCAGCCCTGGAGCTGTCCTGCGCCGCTTGCTCAGATGCCTCATCCGGGCTGTGCCCCTCTCTGAGCCACCAGTCCCACTCCTTAAAAAACGCAGCCAGCTGTGAATGAGGTGACAGCTGCTCTTTCTTGAGCACTTGTCAATCATCTGATCTTCTGAAGAGCCCTTTGGAGGTGGGACTATTTCTGCCAGTTTGCAGATGGGCAAACTGAGGTTCAGACACAGGATATGACTGCCCAAGGGCACTTGGCTGCCAGGTAGGGGACTTAGACTCAAAACCAGGCCTTCTAGTGGGATTTGCAAGTGCTGGGAGAACCTGCCTCTCCCACGTGCCAGGAACCCCACACACTCTAGACTGAGACCCTGAGAGTCCATGCATCTGTATGATCCGGGGGCGGCCATGCTGTCACCCCGCTGCCTCATCAGTAGCGTTCCACACATTGTTTACTGAGACGGCAAGGGGAGAACTGGATCTTGAGGCAGGCAGGATTGGTTCTGGGTGATGTGGAAAGTTCTGGAATCTAGGTGGGCTGCCCCTGGGGATAACAAGCTCAGTAGTGCGCAGTGGGAGGGGAGTGGGGACCCCGGCTGGGAGGAAGAGGCAGGAGGGTGCTCCCCCTCTGTTTCCTAAGGTCTTACTTGGTGGCTCAGGTCTGTTTTGGAAGAATTTGTTTTCTCTGTGCCAGCCACTGAGTCCTCTCCAAGACGTCCTCGCTCCACGGATTAGTGGTAATTAGATCGCTGCTGCATCTTCCTTGCCTCCCCCACTGCCACCCTGGCAGGATATTTTTTTGTCAGTTAATGGTCTCCAGAATGCATCGTGGAAATTTAATCAACGCTCAGACATGCCATACGGCCCAGTAAGACAAACAGAATAACCTGGGTGTTGATAAGATGCTCTTCGCTTTGCAAAGCACTTTAGGATGTGTTATCTCAAGCTCAGGGAATGAGGTGTGTTTGGCTCAGACGGCCCCACGGTTCCAGGAGGAAAAGTCAGGGCCTCTGTTCTTTTGTCCATGCTGGAGTGACTGTGCAGGTCGAGGGCCTGGGCACCCCTGGTCCTGCCAGCCTTCCGGTTGCCTGCTCCAGCTTAATTATTAATTTATAAAACCAGAAGGTCGAGTGGGTGATTTCCGCTGGTGGTGGTGGCCACTGAGCACTGGGACAAAAAGGCCCTTTGTCGTCCCAGTGGTGTGACCTTTGCAGACAGGCACGCTGTCAGGAGCAAGCCTTCCGTTCTGGGCACTGCTTCCTGGCAGGTCAGAGGAGATCTTAGGTCCCAGGTGCCTCCAGGAGGGAGGGCAGGTGGCCAGGCTAGAGACAGCTGTCCCTGAAGGGGGTTTGTAGAGGCCAAAGGTAGGCTGCAGAGGCCAGCTTGCCCTGGGTGCTGAGATTGGAAAAGGGTACCCTGAGTTCCATCTGAGCACCTATGCCAGGATCCCAATGATTAGGGAGCCCTGAGTAAATACCCAGCACTTTGCAGGCCTCACTCACCTGGTAGTTTTAAGGGGGTTCCCTGTCTTGCCCTTGCCTGCATTCCCCCAGGACCTCGGCCAGAGTCCTACAGTGGCACATAGGTGGCTTCTCACCAGCTGTCCTTTTCCAACAGATAGGCATGGGTTCAAATCATGGTAGTGCCTCTTACTTGTCTAGGCAAGGCATTTTGCCTCCCCGAGCCTCAGTTTCCCCATCTGTAAAATGAGAGCAAAAATAGAACCTGTGTCACGGAATTGTTGTGAGGATTAAGTTAGAATTTGGGCAAAGCTCTTGACCCATCCTCAGTGCTTAAGACTTATTGGCAGTTACTAATCATTTCAATGGTGAACAGTTCAGGAGTTGGCTGCATATCTCCTTTTAAAGGGCATTCAATGACTTTTTAGTAATTCATTTCATTTTTGATATGCCTGTCATCTTAGACATGCCTAAACTTAATCACCATCTCTGTCCTGTGCTCATAATGGGGGGCCCTAATGTACTTTAGTTTGTATCACTCCATAGTATTTAAGAGCCTCCATATTGTTCATTATTACTACTTTATGCAGACACTATTACTTTTTGCAACCTCTCTTCCTGATGGATATAGTTTTCTTATTTAATACACCTTTCTGTAGATTTTTCAGTGAGGCTCTGTGAGTTGTAAACTTTGCCTGAAAATACTGTTATTTTTGCAGGCATGCGTGAATGATCATTTGGCTAGGTGAATGATCATTTGGCTAGATCATCATTGAGGTTGCTGGATTTTTTTTTCAGCACTTCATTTTTGGTCTTGTTGCTGTGGAGTAATCAACTGTTAGTCTAATTGATATTTTTTTGTAGAAACCTATTTTCCCTCAAATTGATACTTCTTTGTAGAAACCTATTTTCCCTTTTCCCTGTTTTAAAACTCGTGTGATTGGTGTTCTGTACATGCTATGTCTAAATGTGGATTTATTTTTATTTATCCTGGGAATGGTTTATGTTATTCGATTCTGAGGAAGGTTCATGTCTTCCATTATGAAAATATTATTTATCCTCTTTCTCTTCATCTTCTTCATTAGTAATTCCTATTAGAAAAATGTTGGATCATCTCATTCTGTCCTGAATGCCTCTTAATCTTTCTTTCATATTTTCTTTATATTTCTCTGTGCCATATGCTGGGTCATTTCCTTAGATCTGTCTTCTGGTTCACTAATTCTCTCTTCAGCTATTACAACTTTGCTTCCTTAACCTATTAAGTTTCAAAAAATTCCAACGACTTGTAAAAAAATGCTTATAAGTGCTATATAGTTTTCAAATTCACCTCTTTTGCGTAGGGTACTGTTCTTCCATCGTTTGTAATAATTTAAAGCTTACTCTATAGTCTCTTCTTGGGGTGCTATTCCTTTTGTTAATTGTGTTTTCAGATTCTCCCGTATGGTGGTTTATTTGCTTGTATGGTTTGGTTTTTGATGATTAGCTCATCTTTGGGCTTTTTCCCGACTCTCCTCGGCCCTTCCCCCTACTGCCCCACAGGACTCCTGTGTGCCCTGAGTTTTATGAAGAACCTTACACAGTGCATTTGCATTTCTTGTGCTAGATATCTCAGGGTTTTTACCAGTCTGGAAACATTTTTCACATTAACACCTCGGTTTGTGTTTCCTGCACCACCGAGGCTTGGATTTTTCACCAGTGCGTGGCTCAGGCTTGGAGTTTGGATTCGTTGCAGAAGCCTGCTCTTTCTCCCTTCCCCTGCCATCTCCCAGCAGAGATGGCTTTCTCATTATTCTCTGGACCAGTGGGGAACGCTTTTTTTTGGCCCACCTGATGTGCAGGAGCGGCCTTTTGTGTTTCAGCTTTTTAGAGGCAGCTCAGTTCCAGTTCCTGCAGACCGAAGGCCTTTTCTGTGGAGTTGAAGTCACTACCCTTAGCTGTTGGAGCCCGAAACCACTCCAACACACCTAGGCCACCTCAGCAGCATCTGTCACTAACCCTGCTGGTTCCGGTCTCCTCCTTGTCCCTGGTACTTGGGTATTGCCCTTTCCTTCCATTTAGCTGGGGATTATATTTGTTTGTTGCTTTATCCAGTGTTTGTAATGGAAGGCAGAGTCTGTAATTGCTCTGAGTAGCAGCACCTGGAATTCTTAATCTAAGTATCCTACTGAAGTAAGCTGTGTACTTTTTTTTCTTTTTGAGACAAAGTCTTTCTCTGTCGCCAGGCTGGAATGCAGCGGCGCAGTCTCGGCTCACTGCAACCTCCGCCTCCCAGGTTCAAGTGATTCTCCCACCTCGGCCTCCCAGGTAGCTGGGATTACAGGCATGCACCACCACGCCCAGCTAATTTTTGTATTTTTAGTACAGACAGGTTTTTGCCATGTTGGCCAGGCCGGTCTTGATCTCCTGGCCTCCAGTGATCCAGCTGCCTCACTCTCCCAAAGTGCTGGGATTACAGGCATGAGCCACCACGCCCGGCCAGCCTTGTACTTTAGTTAAGTCTGTCTCTGCTTGATTTGGCCTCAGGATAAATCTGGAACTGAAGATAGTTCTGGAAGGCTGTGAAAACCTGTTTCTTAGATGCTCTGAAAGACGCCCACTTGTCCACTCTCAAAATCTCTCCTGATTCACTGTTGCTTTTTCCCCCTTTTTCATCTTTAGTCTTTTTGTTAAAATGGAGACATTTTTCTCCCTCTAGTTACATAAATGATATGTATTTATGGTTCCCTTACTTCTCAGCTTTGGCATACAGCCTAGCAAATGGCTATGCAAACAGAATCTAAAGTCATGGACCTTGGTCTAAATCCCTGTTCTGCTGCTCCTAGCTGTGTGACCTTCAGGGAGTGACTTAGCCTCTCTGAGACTCAGTTTCTTTATCTGTAAAATGGGTGTGATTACTACCCTAAGAGGGAGGTACCTGAATAAGATCATTCAGGTACCTCAGAGGGAGGACTGAGTCCTAGCCTCTAGGTAAATGTTAACATGTGGTGGTGGTTATTATTATTTATTGAGGCAGAGTCTCTCTCTGTCACCCAGGCTGGAGTGCAGTGGCGTGATCTCGGCTCACTGCAACCTCCACCTCCCAGGTTCAAGTGATTCTCCTGCCTCAGCCTTCCGAGTAGCTGGCGTGACAGACGTGTACCACCACTCCCAGCTAAAACACGTGGTGGTTATTATCACCGCTGTAAGGCACACGGTAAAGAACAGAGCATAGCTGTAGGAAGGAACGTAGATGAGCAAAACAGACTGTGAGTTTTAAAGTCATGAGCACCCACTCTGACAGCTTTCTCAGTTGCCTTATTGCTAATGAGAGAACAGTAGATTCTAAAGTCAGTTCACTCTGTCCCAGCTTCCCCTTTAATCCTGAGAATCCGAGGATTCATTCAGGGGAGGAAAAACCCCACAGAGATCCTAACAAGGCCCTTGGTTTCCAAGGTTGAAATGAGCGCTGCTGACGTGGGCCTGCGATAGCTCTTACCAGGAATTCCTTGGCTTTCGCACTTACAAAGTGGGTGGAAGTTGGCGTGAAAAGGGTATTAAGGTGCGTCATAAATGCCAGCAATTAACCTTCGAGCTGCTGCTACTCCTCTGAAGGACAGAATTGGGTTTGAGAGCTTCCTTCTCAAGGCCAAGTGCACGCAAATGCATCTTTGGTTAATTTTAACATCCCAGCAGCTAGGAGTGGTCTATGACGTGTACGTGTTCACCTTGTGGCATCCAAGGAAAAGGCAGGTGAAGGGGGGGAGCCGGCATCCAGCAATGTGAAGCGCCCTGCGTGTGCCAGGCACGAGAGGGCAGTCCCGCGTGGAGTGGTCCCTGCAAAGCTGAGGAGGCTGCCCCTCCCTGTCTCCCTCCCAAGGCCCAGGGTTAGTTATTGTTTTGGTGGTGTCCACAGGAAGCAGGCAAGTTGATGCATCCCTGCTGAGCCTGGATCCAGCTGAGCAGCCATGGTAGTATCACGGGATTACTTAGGGGACAATAACAGTCCCGGCCACTCCAGCAACTCCTGTGTCTCCCACCAGATCCTGTGCTAAGGGTGTGCATGATCTTTTTAAAAATTGAGGCAAAATTCATGTAACATAAAATTTACCATTTTAGGCTGGGCGCTGTGGCTCACACCTGTAATCTCAGCTCTTTGGGAGGCTGAAGTGGGTCACTTGAGGCCAAGAGCTCGAGATCAGCCTGGGCAACTTAGCAAGACCTTGTCTCTACAAAAGAAAATAAAAAGTAAATTAGCTGGGTACTGTGGTGTGCACCTGTAGTCCCAGCTACTCAGGAGGCTGAGGCAGGAGGATCACTTGAGTCCAGGAGTTTGAGGCTGCTGTGAGTCGTGATCATGCCACTGTACTCCATTCAGCCTGGATGACAGAGCGAGACCCTCTCTCAAAAAAAGTTACATTGTAACCATTTTAAAGTGTACAATTCAGGCCAGGTGTAGTGGCTCAAGCCTGTAATCCCAGCACTTTGGGAGGTCAAGGTTGGCAGATCACTTAAGGTTAGGAGTTCAAGACCAGCCTGACCAATATGGTAAAACCCCATCTCTATTAAAAAGAATTAAAATAAAGTGTACAATTCTGTGGCATTAAGTACATTCACAATGATATTAACACATCACATCTATTTCTAGGGCATTTTCATTGCCCCCTAAAAAACCTCACACCCATTAGCCACCACTCCCCATTTTCTGCTCCCCCAGCCTCTGGCGACCACTAATTTTTGTTTTGCCTATGTGGATCTGCCTGTCTGGGGCAATTCATGTAAATGGCATCTTGCAGTAGGTGGGCCTTGTAGCTCTGCATTTGCCCTTCGTGGAGTGTGACAGGGCTGCCTCCCTTTGTACTGCTTTATAACGTCTCATCACCTGGATGCACCCGTTTTGTTTATGTACTCACCAGTTGGTAGATGTTGGGTGGTTGCCACCTTTGGGCAATTGTGAATAGCTTGTGGTGGTTTTTCATGGCGTGAACAACCTCACAAGGGAGGAGGAGGTGCTGTTGTCATCTCCATATCATGGAGGAGGAAGCAGCCTCGGGAGCTCAGGCCAACAGCTGAATGGGACGCTGAGCAGAGACCCACAGCAGCCGCCCCGTTAGTGCAGTTGGGAGCTCACCCTTCCGTCCGGCCTAGCTCACCCTTGTATTCCGGGATTTCCTCTGAGTAGCTGGGATTAGAGGCGTCCACCACCACACCCAGATAATTTTTGTATTTTTAGTAGAGACGGGGGTTCCCCATGTCGGCCAGGCTGGTCTCAAACTCCTGACTTCATGATCCACCTGCCTTGGCCTCCCAAAGTGCTGGGATTACAGGCGTGAGCCACTGTGCCTGGCTGCCAGTATTTTTTTTAACCCAGCAGATTTCTGCCTCCTCTTAGTGAAAGGGGAAGATCTGGCCATCCGTGGCAGCAACTGGCTAGAGGGAATGGTGGCAGCCCCTGGGACAGGGTGGGGGCTCCAGTTCCTGCCTGCACACGCCCCTTCTCTTACTTAATGTCTTTCTGGCCCTGGGGACACTGCGATCCTCAACCCCACCTTGACAGCATCTGAGGAAGGAATTGGCTTCAATTGCCCCATCATGCCCAAGGTTAAATAGTTTTTATGTTGACACCTAATTCACAGCTCATAACATTCACCATTTAAAAGTGTACAATTCAGTGGCTTTTAGTATATTCATAGAGTTATACAAACATCACCATCACCACTGTCTAATTCCTTTTTTACCGTTTCGCTTTGAGATGGAGTCTTGTCCTGTCACTGAGGCTGGAGTTCAGTGCCTCCTGGGTCCAAACGATTCTCCTGCCTCAGCCTCCCCAGTAGCTGGGACTACAGGTGCATGCCAACACATTTGCTTAATTTTTGTATTTTCAGTAAAGACGGAGTCTCCTGTTGGCCTAGCTGGTCTCAAACTCCTGACTTCAAATGATCCACCTGCCACAGCCTCCCAAAGTGCTGGGATTATTACAGGTGTGAGCCACTGTGCTTGGCCACCACTACCTAATTCTAAAACAATTTATCACCCCCCAGAAATACCCATGGCCAGTCACTTCTCACTCCCCCAGCACCCACCAGCCCTTGGCAACCATCAGTCTACTTTGTCTCGCTGGATTTGCCTGTCCTGGGCACTTCATATAAATGGGATCATATACATATACACATGTGGCTCTGTATGTCTGGCTTCTTCTTGTAATTATTTCAAGGTTTATTCATGCCGTGGCATTTAGCAATGCTTCATTTCTTTTTTTGCTGAGTAACATTCCATCATCTGGATGTGCCACATTTTGTTCACTCATTCATTTGTTGATGGACGTTTGGATTGTTTCCACCTCTTGGCACTTATAAAGAGTGCTGCTTTGAACATTGGTTACAGGTTTCTGGTGTGTACGTACATTTTCTTTTATCTTGGGTATAGATGGAATTGTTGGCCAGGCATGGTGGCTCACACCTGTAATCCCAGCACTCTGGGAGGCCAAGGCAGGTGGATCAGCTGAGGGCAGGAATTCGAGGCCAGAATGGCCAACATGGTGAAACCCCATCTCTACTAAAAAATACAAAAATTAGCCGAAAGTGGTGGCATGTGCCTGTAATCACAGCTATTGGGGATCTGGAGGCAGGAGAATCTCTTGAACCCAGGAGACGGAGATTGCAGTGAGCTGAGATCGTGCCACTGCACTGCAGCCTGGGCGACAGAGCGACACGCTGTCTCAAAAAAAAAAAAAATTGTTTTGGAGTGGAGTGGAATTGCTGAATTGCTGGATCACATGGTAATTCTAGGTTTAATTAATTGAGGAACTACCAAACTGTTTTCCATGGTGGTTGTACCATTTGATATCCTTGCTAGTAATATATGAGAGTTTCAGTTTCTCTACAGCCTCGTCAGCATCTATGATTTCTTTTATTTATCACTGTAGTCATCATGGTTAAAAAATGTTTAACCCAAGTACAATTATACAAGTAATCTCCGTTAATTGCAGAGAAGTTAAAGGACAGATAACCAAACTTAGGGCTAAAGGGAGGAAAGGAGAGAAATGTTCTCTAACTCTACCTTCTGAAAACAGTTGACAACTATTATTTTGTTGTATACTCTCCTGTTTTTTCTTGTGCACGTGTGTACATTGTTACGAACTTCCACGTGTAAATGAGATCTTAGTCTGTTGGATTTTCCATGCAACAATGACATTTCCTGATGTCCCACAGTGTCTTAAAAACATTTGTAAAGTCTGTGTAGTATTCCGACTTCAGGATCTGTCTCATGTTCTGCGGCTCAGCATGTCCCCCAATTTCTTTTTGTTTTGAGAGCCTCTCGCTGTGCTGCTCAGACTAGAGTGCAATCTTAGCTCACGGCAACCTCAACTTCCCAGGCTTAAGTGATCCTCCCACCTCAGCCTCACTGGTAGCTGGGACCACAGGTGTGCACCACCAGGCCGAGCTAATTTTTTGACTTTTTTTTTTTTTTTTGTATAGATGGGATCTCCCTGTGTTGCTCAGGCTGGTCTTGAATTCTTGGGCTCAAGTGATCCTCCCACCTCAGCTTCCCAGAGTGCTGGGTTCATAGCCATGAGCCACCAAACCTGGCCCATTTCTCCCAGTTTCTTCCTTTTCTTTTTTGGAGATGGAGTTTTTGCTCTTGTTGCTTAGGCTGGAGGACAGTGGCGCGATCTTGCCTCACTGCAATCTCTGTCTCCCTGGTTCAAGTGATTTTTCTTGCCTCAGCCTCCTGAGTAGCTGGGATTACAGGCGTGCACCACCACACCCAGCTAATTTTTGTATTTTTAGTAGAGACAGGGTTTCACCATGTTGGCCAGGCTGGTCTAGAACTCCTGACCTCATGTGATCACCTGCCTTGGCCTCCCAAATTGCTGAGATTACAGATGTGAGCCGCTGTGCCCAGCCCCCCAATTTCTTAATGTTCTAAACTGGCAACCATGATTACTCTCGTCTGTTCATCTTTATATGCCTGTCTTAATTTCTCAGGATTTCCTCCTAGGGATCAAGTTCTGGTTAAAGGGTATATACCAGCACTGTCTAACACAAACAATGTGAGGTGTAATCATGATACATTTTCTAGTAGCTATGATGTAATTACATTGTATTATGTAATGTAATTCTAAATTTTCTCATGGACACATTAAGAAAAGTAAAGAAATTAATGGTGAGATGAATTTTAATGTATATTTTATTTAGCCCATTATATTTAAAATATTATCATTGTATCATATAATCAATATCAAAAGTTACTGCAGTCGTTTACATTCTTTTTTGTACTTAGGCTTGGCCAGCTGGCGAGTGGTTTCCACTTCAGCACCTCTCCATCTGGGCTCACCACCTTTCCAGGGCTTAGGGCCACTCGGACAGGCAGGTGTGCTCTTTCATGTTGAAGTTTTTTTTGATACAAAGTGACAGTTCACCTCCACCCCCAGAAGACCGGGCCAGTGAAACTCCCACCAGCCCCATGAACTGGTGTGAATTTCACTCAGGTTGAAATCTAAAATCAGAAATAATGAGGTCCAGCTGCCAGGAACCAAAGCCCATCTCTGCCCATCATCCCCATGGCAACTGTGACCTCGGGGCCCTGGAGAGGGGCTTAGAGGTGAGGAGCCAGGAAACTGGAAACGCTTCCAGCCCAGGAGTCCTCGAGGGAAAGACAGGTCCTTCCGTGGGCTTTGATGCTGTGATGCAGGCAGACGTGCATCAGATGCTTATGTGAGGGGCTCTTTTGGGGGCCAACAGTCAGGAGGTGGTTAGGAGGAAGCAGCTCACCAGGCACGTCGGGTTAGACCAGCTCCACCTGCCAGGGCCTGGGGTGTTCTGAAAGTCAGTTCCTGAGGCTTCAGAAATCATCCTTTCTTCCAGTTACTGTGCCAGAGGAAGAGGAGTCTTGCCTGAGCTATGAGCTGAGCCTTTGGCTCCAGGGATTTGGGTGTCAAAATGAGTGTTCCAGAGATGGGAGGTTGTCTTCCTAATCCTTTGCTTTCAATCAGGCAGGACAGAGGGCATATGTGTGTGTGAGTTTGCATGTGTCTGCGTGCACTTTTTTTTTTTTTTTGGAGACAGAGTGTTACTCCATCACCCAGGCTGGAGTGCAGTGGCGTGATCTCGGCCCATTGCAACCTCTGCCTCCTGGGCTCAAGCGATTCTCCTGCCTCAGCCTCCCGAGTAGCTGGGATTGCAGGTGCACACCACCAGGCCTAGCTAATTTTTGCATTTTTAGTTGAGACGGGGCTTTACCATGTTGGTCAGGCTGGTCTCAAACTCCTGGTCTCAAGTGATCCACCTACCTCTGCCTCCCAAAGTGCTGGGTCACAGGCGTGAGCCACTGTACACAGCCTTGCATGCACTTTGGATGCAGTTAACTGGAAACTCTTCGTAAGATAAACTTGGACTAGGATGATTTATGTACCTCTTCCTGTCTGTGGGACCTTGGGCACATCTCAGAGCTCTCATCTCTAGAATGAGCGTAGAATCATACCTACGTAACAGAACTGGTGAGAGGGTGGCATCAGCCCAGGCTTATCCAAGTAGAGTTGAACACAGACGCCAGGACACGGTAAATGCTCAGTTAATGTCTGCCCTTGTTGTTATGATTTATGCATGTAATTTATTTTTTAAATGTCTTTATTGAGATATAATTCACACACCATGAGATTCACCCCATTTAAACTGAACCCCATAGTTTTAGTATAATCACAGGGTTATGCAACCATCAAAACAATCTAATTTTACAACATTTTTATCTGTCTCCAAAAGAAACTCCAGTGCCCATTAGCAGCGCCTCCCCGTTCTCCCTCTCCAGCCCCTCCCCTCCCTGGCCTCAGGCATCCACTGGTGTACTTTCTGTTTCTGTGGATTTGTCCATCTGAGTATTTCATGCAAATGGAATCATCCAGTGTGTGGCCTCTGCAGTGGCCTCTTTCACTCACCAGGATGCTTTCAAGGTAACTTGTCTTTTTTTTTTTTTTTTTTTTTGAAATGGAGTCTTGCTCTGTTACCCAGGCTGGAGTGCAGTAGCACAATCTTGGCTCACTGCACCCTCCACCTCCCAGATTCAAGGATTCTCCTGCCTCAGTCCCCTGAGTAGCTGAGATTACAGGTGCGTTCCACCACACCTGGCTAAATTTTTTTTTTATTTTTAGTAGAGATGGGGTTTCACTATGTTGGCCAGGCTGGTCTCAAACTCCTTACCTCAAGCGATCTGCCCACCTCAGCCTTCCAAAGTGCTGGGATCACAGATGTGAGCCACCATGTCCAGCCATAACTCATCTTTAATAGTGGTTTAGGTGCATATGTTTAGCTGTAATTTCTAATTATTATTTATCATCAGATCAGTGTATTTTTGGGGTTAAGTGATCAAACAGGGAGACAAAACAAGAAAACAAAACACAAAACAGAATGTTTTTTTATTTTATTTTATTTTTTTTGAGACAGAGTTTCGCTCTTGTTACCCAGGCTGGAGTGCAATGGCGCGATCTCGGCTCACCGCAACCTCCGCCTCCTGGGCTCAGGCAATTCTCCTGCCTCAACCTCCTGAGTAGCTGGGATTACAGGCACACGCCACCATGCCCAGCTAATGTTTTGTATTTTTAGTAGAGACGGGGTTTCACCATGTTGACCAGGATGGTCTCGATCTCTTGACCTCGTGATCCACCCGCCTCGGCCTCCCAAAGTGCTGGGATTACAGGCTTGAGCCACCGCGCCCGGCCAATGATTTTTTTAATACACGTTTTCTTATTTCTTTTTTTGAGATGGAGTCTCCTTCTGTTGCCCAGGCTAGAGTACAGTGGTCTGATCTCAGCTCACTGCAACTTCCACCTCCTAGGTTTAAGTGATCCTCCTCCTTCAGCCTCCCAAATAGCTGGGATTACAGGCGTGCACCATCATGCCCGGCTAATTTTTATATTTTTAGTAGAGATGGGGTTTCACCATGTTGGCCAGGCTGGTCTTGAACTCCTGACCTCAGGTGATCCACCCGCCTCAGCCTCCCAAAGTGCTGGGGTTACAGGCGGGAGCCACTGTGCACAGCCTGAGCTATATGTTTTCTGGGCAGACAGTTCAATTTGTGGGTCTGCCCCTCTCAAGGTCAGTGACCATGTTGGCCAGGCTGGTCTCAAACTCCTGAAGGTCAGTGACCTTGAGTAACTTACATTCCTTCTGAGCCTCAGTTTGTTCTTCTTTAAAACGGGAATTGTATGTCCCTCATAGGGCCATGGAAGGGACTAAAGAAAATGATGTGTGCCTGGGACACGGTACTCAGCCAGGGAATGACTCAATAACGATATTTATGAGATCTCTCTGCCATCCAGATGGATCATGTTGTAGGCTGAAAAACTTTCTTACATGACTAATACATATACATTGTATATTAGAGAAAAATGGGAAAATATAGATGAATCGAAAGGAAGACAGTCTTTAATCCCGGTATCGAGATGAGAAATAATAATAATTATTTCGGGGAAAAGAATTCCAGGATATTTAAATTACTTAAATACATTTGTATATTTTTATGTCTTTTCCACAAGAGAGAGTTGTGCTCTCTTGGCAGCAAGCTGTTTTCAGACATTATATGTGGAATGTATTTCTGTGCAAATACACAACTGTCACTATTAAAGGCACTATACTTAAAAATTTTTTTTTCTCCCTCTTGCACTCTAAAGGCAGTATACTTTTAAAAAATTGGCTAGATATTCCAAAAAGTGTTCGACTAATCTGTTTTTTGCTTTTTTTTTTTTTGAGACAGAATTTTGCTCTGTTGCCTAGGCTACAGTGAAGTGGTGTAATCTCAGCCCACTGCAACTGCCACCTCCTGGGCTCAGGTGATTCTCCTGCTTCAGTCTCCCAAGTAGCTGGGACTACAGGCGCCTACCACCACCCATGGCTCATCTTTGTATTTTTAGTAGAGATGGGGTTTTACCATGTTGGCCAGGTCTCGAACTCCTGACCTCAAGTGATCTGCCCGCCTCAGCCTCCCAAAGGGCTGGGATTGTAGGCATGAGCCACCCTGCCCAGCCCCAGTCTGCTTTTGATAGTCACTTAGGGTGAGTCAAATTTTAAGCTATTTAAAGAATGCAAAGTTGAACACATTTATGTATTCATATTTTTGTACCTGTTGTGTCTATTATTTTTAGGATACGTTCCTGCCAAGTGGAATTACAATTTTTTAAACATTTTTATTTTTTGTTCTTCCCAGGCTCCTTTAGTCAGGGAGGAATAACACATTTTTTTTTAATAGTAAACTTTTTATCGTGACATAGTGCACATCCAGAACAGTGCATCACTCATGAGCATGCAGTTTGAGGTTTCCGAGAACACAACTGTGTAAACTGTGCTCAGATCTAGAAACGGAGCATTCCTAGTACCCAGACTTCCCCTTTGCTCTCCGTTCCAGTCACTCCTCCTCATCTCATCCTCCAAAAGTCATTTACAATGTTCACGTCATCCACAGGGCCTCCCTTCAGACCGCCACTATCTTGACCTCTAACATCGTAGTTGAGTTTTGCCTGTTTTTGAACTTTATGCAAATAGAATCATAAAGTATGTACGCATTCCTGTCTGGCTGCTTTTTGTTTTGTTTTGTTTTGTTTTGAGATGGAGTCTCACTCTGTCTCCAGGCTGGAGTGCAGTGGTACAATCTCAGCTCACTGCAACCTCCACCTCCCGGGTTCAAGTGATTCTCCTGCCTCAGCTTCCCGAGTAGCTGAGACTGTCGGTGTCCGCTACCATGCCCAGCTAATTTTGGTATTTTTAGTAGAGACAGGGTTTCACCATGTTGGCCAGGCTGGTCTACATTTCTTGACTTCGTGATCCACCCGCCTTGCCTTGGCCTCCCAAAGTGCTGAGATTACAGGCATGAGCCACCGCGCCCAGCCTCTGTCTGACTGCGTTTGTCTGTGAGTATGTTGTTCATTTTCATTGCTGTGTGCCCATTGCTTGATAGTACACATCAGCACTCTACTCTGCCATTGTTGGGCATGTGGGTTGTTTCCAATTTAGGGCGATTTCAACGGCACCGCCATGACATCTTTATACACATGCTTAGGTGAACAGAAGTATGCATTTTTTGTGTATGTACCGGGGAATGGAATTGCTAGGCGATGAAGTATGCCAGTGTCCTTACTGACATACCTATGATATAAATGGCCGTATTTTCCTGCGGAAAGGTAGAAATTGCACTTTGATGATTCACCGAACCGTTCTGAGTGTTGGTGGCTGCATCTGTAACAAGGGGATACAGCCCCTCCCCGAGTGCTGGGAGGAAGAGATGAGCTTATCATTGGAGCCATGCCCACAGTAAGTGGGGAGCCCTGACTCTAGGTGGGCACCCTTAATGAGCTGCTGGAGATGCTTGAGAATTCTGAGCTGTAGATTTTTGAGGAGCCTGAGGCCAAAAAACAATGAGCAGGAAATGAGGTGACCAGTTGGTCCCAGAAATTAGCTGTCTCTGTAACAGGAGGAAAACAGTGCTTAGGGGTAGGGAATGCTGGGAGGATCGAGGTCACAGCTCCCCAGTCCAGCCAGTGTTTTGGAAAGGTTTGCATGAAATATGTATAGTCCCTAGGAGCCAGACCTAAAGGCCTTGAGCACCAAGGTACTCTGAGCAGACAGGCGATGTTACTTCGTGGGGAAGGCTGGCTTTGGGGTTGGACAGACTTAGAGTTCAGCCCCAGCTCTGCCCCTGTGTGCTGTGGATCTTAAGTGCTCTCTGAGCTGCAGTTTTCAAATTACAAAACTGAGGTAATAGCCGGGTACAGTGGCTCAGGCCTGTCATCCCAGCACGTTGGGAGGCCAAGGCGGGTGGATTACTCGAGGGCCAGGAGTTTGAGACCAGTCTGGCCAACAGAAACCCCATCTCTACTAAACATACAAAAATGAGCTGGGCATGGTGGCACATGCCTGTAATCCCAGCTACTCAGGAGGCTGAGGTGCAAGAATCGCTGGAACCACAGAGGCGGAGGCTGCAGTGAGCTGAGATTGTTCCACTGCATTCCAGCCTGGGTGACAGAGTATGACTCTGTCTCAAAAAATAACGACGACAACAAAAACCTGAGATAACATCCACTCACTTATTGAGTTGTTTTGATAATGAAGTGAGAAATGCAGATCATTGTTTAATATCGTGCATTTTTTTAGAGACAGGGTCTTGCTCTGTCACCCAGATTAGAGTCCTTCCATTTCTTGGCTCCACCAGATTCGCCATACATTTCTCACTCTATGTCTCCCAGATCACGTCCCACACCAGCCCATACCCTTGTTTCCTCTCCCTACTCATCTGTCTCTGAGTCTGTGACTATACAAAGACCCTTTCTCAACTAGGAAAAAACCCATATTCTGGAGCAGAAGAGGAAGGGTCAGACAAGCAGATGCAAGTTTCTCTAGGCCTGGGGTGGTGGCTCATGCCTGTAATCTCAGCATCTTGGGAGGCCGAGGCGGGCAGATCGCTTGAGTCCAGGAGTTTGAGACCAGCGTGGGCAACATGGTGAAACCCTGTCTCTCTTAAAAAAAAAAAAAAAAAAATTAGCCAGGCATGGTGATGCACGCCTGTAGTTGCAGCCACCCAGGAGGCCGAGGTGGGAAGATCACTGGAGCCCAGAAGGCAGGGGCTGCGGCTGCAGTGAGCTAAGATGCCAAGGTCGTGCCAGTGTACTCCAGCCTGGGTGATAGAAGTGAAACCCTGCCTCAGGAAAAAAAAAAAAAAAAAAAAATGTTTCTCTTTAGTGGACTAGGAAGGTCAGAGGTTGGGAGAATGGCCTGGTTCATGACTGCTCTGTCTCGGGAGCTTTTAGTACTAGTTGTATTGTCATTACTAAGGCAGTTGGAGCTGATCACTGCAGAGCTGCGTTTCTGGGAAGAACGGGAAATCCTTCCTCTGCTGCTTCGCCCGGCGCTCGCTTTTGCCGTGGTGGGAGATGCTTGTAGAAGAGGTGCAGCAGCCGGTGGGGATGGGCAGAAGAGTATCTGCAGCCTCTCCCTGCAGTCAGCGATGTGTTTTTCTGTCTCATTTCTCTCTCTCTCCCCCACTTCTCAGTCTCATCGGATCAGATCGAGCAGCTCCATCGGAGATTCAAGCAGCTGAGCGGAGACCAGCCTACCATTCGGTAAGATCGGCAGCGGGTTTGGGTGCCGGGTAGGTCCCTCCCCTCTCGGATTTCTCGTTCTGTTTCTTTCCTTGAATGCCGAGTGGCTCTCCAAGAGCCCCTGGGTTGCCCCGTTTCCTGCAGCAAAACCGTAGTTGTTTTAATGCTTCTGGTCTCTTCTAAGACAAGAAGTTCCCAAATGGTGAGGAAAGAAGCACTCGTGTTTCTATGAGGATCACACAATCATAAATTACAGCTAGCTTGGAAGTGAGGAAGGGCTCTTCAGCCACCCCCTGCCCTCCCCTGACTTCCTCACATGGAATGTACTTAGAATCTCAGACGCACATGAGGACCTGTTAGATTCCAGGACCCTGCCAACTGCCGTGACACAAAGATGAATCAGTTGTGGTGCAGCCCCAAGTAGGGGCTCGGGCCGTCATCAGAACCCCCAACTCCCCTGCTTCAGGGTTAGTTCCAGCCTCAGGTAAGGTGAGGGTAGCTGCCTCAGATTTCTGTTAAGGAAAATCAACACTGAGTAGCTGGGATTACAAGTGAGTGCTGCTTGAATTACTTGCAACTAGGTCAGTGAGAGGTCCTTGTCAGTGAGTTGGTCATCACACAGAGCTCATGAGGAAGCTTCAAGTTGAACAAATTTCTACCATAAACTTCTAACAGGCGTAGTTTCCTAAATAAGCATTCAGGGTCTCAAGGTTACAGTTTGTTGGAACTTTGAAAGAAACCTTTTAATACTCCAGGAAAACTTCCTTCTTAGTAAACAGACTTAAATTTCCCCTAGGTTTTATGGAAACTGACATGTAAATATCTATTTTCTCTTGTGTGTCTAAACACAGGCGTATTGTAAATCCAGTTCTTTTTTTTTTTTGAGATGGAGTCTTGCTCTGTTGCCAGGCTGGAGTACAGTGGCACAATCTCGGCTTACTGCAACTTCTGCCTCCTGGGGTCAAGTGATTCTCCTGCCTCAGCCTCCCGAGTAGCTGGGATTATAGGTGTGCATCACCACACCCAGCTAATTTCTTTTTGTATTTTTAGTAGAGAAGGGGTTTTACCATGTTGGCCAGGATGGTCTTGATCTCTTGACCTCGTGATTCGCCCCCCTTGACCTCTTAAAAGTGTTGGGATTACAGGCGTGAGCCACAGCGCCCAGCCTATATTGCATTCTTAAATTAATTTCCAGAGCTCAGATTCTGACGATCTCATGGTTCTTATGGCCCCTGGTCTCAGTTTGATTGCATCCAGGGCTGACTTAAAGACAATTAGAATTTATACCTATAATTTTACTTATCTTGCCCACCTAGCCCAGTGGAGGAGAGAGACCCCAAGCCCAGGGGAAGAGTCACCTGTCTTCTCATTGGCTCTGATGGGGTCACATGCCTGAGTCTGAGCCAACTGTCATGGCCAAAGACCAGACCTGCAAATGTTTCCCCCAGAGCTGTAAGGGCCGGGGGCCTGGTCTCAGTTTCCTCCACGGGCAGAGATGGAGGGTGGGTGGTTTCACCAGGGCAAGGTGAATCCTCCTGGGGCTGTAGGCTGAGGAGTTTGTAGGGTGACATAAGTCAGCAGGGCACTGAGGTGTAAAGAGAAGGTAGCACATGTGAATACTGGATGTTGGAAAACAGTGTCAAGGGGATGCTTTGCTTATTTCCTTAGAGGTTCATGAGCAGCCTGGGCAACGTAGCAAGACCCCTCCTCTACAAAATATTTAAAAATTAGCCAGGGTGGTGGTGCACACATGGAATCCTGGCTACTTGGGAAGCTGAGGCAGGAGGATCACTTGAACCTGGGGGTTCAAGGCTGCAGTGAGCTGTGAGTGCACCACTGCACTCCAGCCTGGGCGACAGAGAGACACCCTGTCTCTTAGAAAGTTCGTGCACATCTGCTGTGCACTGGGTGCTTGGTACCTATGCTGGTAGTTGCAGCCGCCGTGGAGCTCACAGTGGAGGATGTGGGAAGGCAGAGCCCCTTTGTCCTCGAGCAGTTTCCCAGCAAGTGGAACCCCCAGCCCTGTAACAAATTGCCTTGGACTTATCGTTATGCATCTGGCGTTAGATGCATCCAACCTTGGGTGGTGAACTTTAGGCTCATACTCTACATGCATAGAGATGCAGAGGCAAAACCCCAGGCTTCGGAGTCCAACTGTGTTAGAATCCTTCATGCCATTGGCTGTGTGACTTCGGGCTGGTCACTTTGTTTCTCTGAGCTAGTCTCCTCATCTGGAAAGTGAGCGTGGTCACCAGGGATTTGATTTGAGCATAAAAAATGAACTGTGGGGCGGGCTCTGTGACTCAAGCCTATAAACTCAGCACTTGGGGAAGCCAAGGCTGGAAGATCGCTTGAGCCCAGGAATTCAAGACCAACCTGGGCAACACAGTGAGACCCTTATCTCCAGAAAAAAACATGAGCAGGTGCAAGCAGGGCAATTTAGCTCTAAGCTGCGCTCACAGGCATTTGGCAAATGGGGCTGTTATTATTCCACCCCATCCTGAGTGTTTGTCTGAGTGTGGTGGGAACCCAGATGCTGTGTGAGGAGGAGGATGTGCTGCCATTGGAGGCCCCGCCCACTTTTAGGTTCTAGGCACTAAGCCCTGATGCATTGCCTAGCACCCCATCATAGGCTTATGGGGTGACCTGCTAAAATGGTGTTCCCCACAACAATTTTTTTCCAACTTGAGTGTGTTTGGATCACCTGGGGATCTTGCTGCCATGCAGGTTTTGCTTCTGCAGTCTCAGGGGTGGGGCCTGAGACTCTGCATTTCTAACAAGGGCAGCGGTTGCCCAGCACCGTGGACAGTGCACAGTAGGTCCTCCAGGGTTGAGTGGGCAGAGCGTCCTCCTCCTGCATACTCTGTGCTGATGGCGCCAGACTCCTGCCTTCCAGGCCTCCCCTGCCCAGGCTCAGCTTAGAAATGTGAGCTGTTGGTCCTGCCCTGCCACCCCAAACCCTGTTTGCCCCTCTCCTGTACACCCATCCCCAGGACTGCCCTTGCACAAGCCGTCAGTGTGTCTGCATGGCAGGATCATTCAAAGGATCCAGTGAGCAGCCCCTGCTTAACAGCCCTCAGCGGCTCCCTTGTGCCATCAAGGTCATCTTTGTGCTCTTTATGTGGGCCTCACAAAGGTGTGTAGATGCTGGCTTCTGCTTTATGAGGCCTCAGTGTGGACCACATCCTCCAAGATACCTCTCCTGCCCCCTGAAGCCCCACAGTCTGGGGGTGCCCCATCCCCACATTCACAGCACAGAATTCTAACTGACCTCCATCCCCTTACCCCAGCAGACTGGCTTCTTACGGGGGTAGGAGCTGATCATCTTTTTCCCTGGCCCAAGTGCTGAGTCCGGGGCCTGTAACAGTAGGTGCTGTGAGAGTAGTTAAATGAGTGAGTGAAGGGATGAATGAATGAAAGGAATGAGGACTGAATATAATGACTAACAAAGTTCTTGACGGCACAGGAAGCATGGCACACTGAGGCCTGTTGCCATTAATAGTACTTCCCTCGTTAGGTTTACATAATCCAGGTGAAAGAATTTAGCAGCGGTCCTGGCATGTAGAAACAGCTCACAAATGTAAGCTCTTATTATTTGAAGCTGTTTTATGTGCTACACAGCAGGAGTGTATTCTTCAGTCTGTTTTAAAATTTTTGATAGGGTCTCACGTTGTTGCTCAGGCTGGTGTGCAGTGGTGCAATCTCGGCTCACTGCAGCCTTGACCTCCCAGGCTCAAGTGCCCCCCCTGCCTCAGCCCCCTCAGTAGCTGGGACTACAGGTGTGTACCACCTTGCTAATTTTTCGTATTTTTGTGGAGATGGGATCTTACCACGTCACCCAGGCTGACTTCAGTCCTATAGAACCCCACAGGAGGTAGAGGTAGGGACGCTCACTTTCCCTATTTTACTGATGGGAAAGTAAAGCTGGAGAGAGAGGCCATGTATCCGGCCCTGGGTCACACAGCTTATAAGTGGAGGAGCTGGGATTTGAACCCAGTGCCAAGATCCTCCCGTAGGAAGCCGTGGGCATTGCCTTGATTTGCGAGTGGCCTCTGAGGACCTCAGTCTCACTGCCTCAGTGCAGGGGTGTGTTTGTAATTCCCGTCACCACCGCCCTGGTCTCAGAGCTTCAGTCAGTTTCAAGGTTTGTGTCAGCTGCACATAGTGACAACCCTGGCCCAGCCTGCAGGAAGGAGGTGACAGACCACAGCTTCTTATGCAAACAGGCCTACAGGAAGGGCCTCCTCCCAGCCTCCCAGAACTGCTTTGCCTAATCCTAATCCACCCTCCAGGGCCTCCCGAAGGGAGATAGGGCAGCTCTTCAAGGTTCCCCTGAGCTTTCCTTACCCGTCTTCGCCTGAGCAGCCCTGGTTTGGGAACTGGTCCCCAGTGTTGTCCCCACTCTGCCAGGGGTTTTTTAAGTGACCCCAGGCCTGGTCTTCAGCCCTCTCAGATCCCTGACACGTTTTGGAAGCTGTCCGACAGGCCACAGCCCAGGGGCTGTGCTGGGGTTTCAGAGCATGGACAAAATTCATTTTCTTTCTGGGGACATTCTACCACATGAGCATGGCATTGATTGGGGTTCCTAGTGAAGACCCCTGGCACCCCACTGCAATCTGCGATAGGGGAGAGGGTGCCACTCCCTTTGCCCTCTCCCTCTTAGAAAGCAAAGGGCCCACGTGCTTATCAGGATCCCACAGGAGGCTTGTGAAGACCTTGAATGCAAAAGGCCTTTTAAAAACGATCATTCAAAACCCACAGGCTTTAGATGCAGATGAATAAGATTTGTAAGTTGCAAGTTACGCTTAAAAGCTGAAAGAAGAATTGAGTTTCTAAACGTGCAGCTTGGCAAATTGAATATAGCTTTACAAACTCCCATGAGGCAAGTGATGGACCAAAATTGATTTTATTTTTAAGCCACCGTTGCTTATCTGTGTTGGGTCTGGTCCCATCTCTTTCCAAGGTCATCTCAGGACATCCAGGGGAGGGTTCATCATATGGCCTTGAAAGCCCCACTTCAAGACTTTACTTTTGGATGGGTTCTTTATGGAACTCAGTTCCTGATGTTTAGAGCATTCATATTGTTGGCTGGGCATGGCGGCTCACTCCTCTAATCCCAGCACTTTGGAAGGCTGAGGTGGGAAGATCACTTGAGGTCAGATGTTCCAGACCAGCCTGGCCAACATTGTGAAACCCCGTCTCTACTAAAAATACAACAATTAGTTGGGTGTGGTAGTACGCTCTTGTAATCCCAGCTACTCGGGAGGCGGAGCAGGAGAATTGCTTGAACCTGGGAGGGGGAGGTTGCAGTGAGCTGAGATTGTGCCACTGCACTCCAGCCTGGGCGACAGAGCGAGAGAGAGAAAAAAAAAAAAAAAAAAAAAAAAAAAAAAAAAAAAAAAAAAAAAAAAAAAAAAAAAAAAAAAAAAATTATTTTGTTATATTCCCTTTTTAAAAGAGGTTACCCCAAAACTGAATATGCTTCAGGATCCTCAAGACCTGAATTCATCCAGACCACAAACCACTGAGTTCTGTGGCCTCTTGGCAAAACACCTGAACAGGGAAAAAAGGAATATCTACGGAATTCTAACACGCTCATTAGCTTCCTACCATGGAGGTGGCCCTTTGTCCTCAGAAATTTTCCTGCAAGTGGAAGAGACCTCCAGGTAAACCTGTTAAAAGGTCAAAACTTTAGATAATGAAGGAAATGAAGAAATGGCTTCTTGCACTTTTTCCTTCTCTTGTTGGGCCCCTTAACTGGTGAACGTTTTGAACAGCAATTTTTAACTTCCTGATAGCACACTGGCAGGCTTATAAATGCCAGATATAGACGCTATGGAATACTTCGGACATGGTGGTCAGGCCATTAGGAGGCTTGATTAGATAAAGCCACATTACAAAAATATTTTTAGATTCATCAAGCCATTGAATGTGGAGTAATTCCAGAGGTAAACACAGCCACAGACGTGCACAGGGAAGAGAAAAGGACTCCGTGCTCCGTGTCGAAGGCCACCAGCATGCAGCCCTATGTTCTGATAGCTCAGACAGCGGGGCATCAGCATAGCTTCCTCACTCCAGGTCCTGTTTTTCTTCCCTCAACAGTGTTCTTTTTTGTTTTCTCTGTGACAGTCTTGCTCTGTCACCCAGGCTGGAGTGTAGTGGCACGATCTTGGCTCACTGCAACTCCCCCCTCCCAGGTTCAAGCGATTCTCCTGCCTCAGCCTCCCAAGTGGCTGGGATTACATACACCCACCACCACACCCGGCTAATTTTTTGCTTTGTTTTGTTTTTGAGACAGAGTCTTGCTCTGTCTCCCAGGCTGGAGTGCAGTGGCATAATCTCAGCTCACCGCAAGCTCCGCCTCCTGGGTTCAAGTGATTCTCCTGCTTCAGCCTCCCAAGTAGCTGGGATTACAGGTGCGTGCCATCACACCTGGCTAGTTTTTTGAATTTTTAGTAGGAACAGGGTTTCATCATGTTAGCCAGGATGGTCTCGATCTCCTGACCTCATGATTCGTCCGCCTTGGCCTCCCAAAGTGCTGGGATTACAGTCATGAGCCACCGTGCCTGGCCCAATTTTTGTATTTTTAGTTAGAGACAGGGTTTCACCATGTTGGCCAGGGTGATCTTGAATTCCTGACTTCAGGTGATCTGCCCACTTTGACCTCTCAGATTTCTGGGATTACAGGCCTGAGCCACTGTGCCCATCCCCTCAGCAGTGTTCTTACCACTGCTTTGCCATTTTTGAAGTTAGCACAGGGTGGGCCCAGTGTGCAGCTCACACCTGTAATCTCAGCACTTTGGGAGGCCGAGGGGGAAGAATTGCTTGAGTCCAGGAGTCTGGGCAACATAGTGAGACTCCATCTCTCAAAAAAAAACTTAAAAATTAGCCAGACATGGTGGCATGCACCTGTAGTTCTAGCTACTCGGGAGGCTGAGGTGGGAGGATGGCTCAAGCCCGGGAGATTGAGGCTGCAGTGACCTGTGGTCTCGCCACTGCACTCCAGCCTACGTGATAAAGCAAGACCATCTCAGAAAGAAAAAAAAGCACAGGGTTGTGTGCAGAAACGGGAGCCCAGCTGCCATCAGCTGAGTGCTCGCATGTGCCAGGTGCTGGGCTCAGCACTCACGTAGTCTCAGGAACCCTCTGAGGTTGACGTTATTATCCCCATTTTACAGCTTAAACAACTGAGGCTGAAGAAGTTAAAATTACACAGTAGGGCCTCAATTCGAAAGCAAAGCTGGCTCATTCTAGAGCTGTGGCACCAAACTACTGCAGTGATTTGCTTTTCACACATCCCCTTTTCATCTAGTCACTTTGCTTTGCTTTTAACCTGCCTATGATATGACCGCTTTTTGAAAGGGTGGGGCAAGGTCTCGCCCTGTTCAGACTGGGGTGCAGTGGTGCAATCATGGTTTGCTGCAGCCTCCAACTGCTGGGCTCAAGCTGCCACCCTGCCTCAGCCTCCTCAGCTGTAGCTGGGACCACAGGTGTGCACCACCGCATCCAGCTAATTTAAAAAACAAAATTTTTTTTTGTAGAGATGTGAGCCTTGCTATGTTGCCCACGCTAGTCTCAAACTCCTGGCTCAAGCATTCCTCCTACCTCAACCTCCCAAAGTGCTAGGATTATAGGCATGTGACACCGTGCCTGACCTCCACAGTTTATTTTTTTTAGAAATACTATACTCACAAGGAAGCTGCTGAGGCCCGCTGTTTCACCATCAGAATTTGATATATTCCAAAGGCAGGGAGTCTTCCCTGTAAGACTCAGCTAGGATGATGCACGTTCACTTAAAGAAGAAAACCTGCTATCGTAGCTGTAAAGCTGCCCAGAAGAGACAGCGGGAGTGAGGCAGCTGGACTCGCACATCTGCTTAGGTGAGAGTGTTAAGGCAGACTTGAGGAGGAGAGCCGCCAAGGGGATAGTTTGGTGTGAAAAGGTACGGAGGCGTTCCCAAGGCCGAAGGCAGCTTTCCAAACAGCCTTAGTTTCATTAGCGGCTACTCGCGTATAAAACTTTTATAGCGATTCTTTTCCCACGATGGTCAGTACTGTCATGGTCCTTGCTTACAAGCCTGCAGGTGTCTAGGGCCTTGTGTGTGGTGGGTTTTAGAGCTGAGGATCTTGTGGGGCTGAAAAGGGGAGGTTCCCCCTCCCCTCCTGGGGTGCTTCTGTTGTGACGCTTGTGTGCTTGAGGGGTAGTCAGAGACAGAACACTAGCACATCAGGCGGTTCATGCTATAGCATGAGAAATACTAAAGGTCATCTGGGCGCAGTGGCTCATGCCTGTAATCCCAGCACTTTGGGAGGCCAGGGTGGGCAGATCACTTGAGGTCATGAGTTCCAACCCAACCTGGCCAATATGGTGAAATCCTGTCTCTGCTAAAAATAGAAAAATTAGCCAGGCGTGGTGGCAGGTGCCTATAGTCTCAGCTACTCGGGAGGCTGAGGTAAGGGAATCTCTTGAACCCAGGAGGTGGGGGCTGCAGTGAGCCAAAACTGCGCCACTGCACTCCAGCCTGGGTGATAGAAAGAAGAAGAAAGAAATACGCTAAAGGAAGGAAATGGGGTAGACAGACACCCCCGGAACCCTAGGGAGGAGAGGGTCCTTGGGGTAAGTTGTCACGGAAGGCGCCCCGAGGATACCACATCTGGGCTGAGACCAGGAGAGACGGAGCCGGAGCCAGTGTGTGAAGAGAAGAGGGAGGGAGCTGTAGGCAGAGGGCCCAGCACAAGAGGGGAACCGGAGAGTGGGGGCGGATCGTGGAGGGTTGCCTTGGCCGAAGCAATGACTTGGGCTTTCTTTGTCCTTGAAATAAAATGCACAGATGTGGCCTGAAACACCACCTGTATGTTAGCTCCTGCTTAGTTTTTGATCTTGCTCTGTCGCCCAAGCTCACGTGCGGTGGTGTGATCTTGGCTCACTGCAGCCTCAACCTCCCAGGCTCAAGCAATCCTCCTTCCTCAGCCTCCCGAAGAGCTGGAACTTATAGGCATGTACCACCATGACCGGCTAATTTTTGGATTTTTTGTAGAGATGGGGTCTTGCCCTGTTGCGCAGGGTGATCTCGAACTCCTGGGCTCAGGCAATCCACTCACCTGAGCCTCCCAAAGTGCTGAGATTAGAGGTGTGAGCCACTGTGCCCGGCCAGATCCTCCCAGGACCTCTCCCCTGAGCTCCTTACAGAGCAACTGCCTATCTACTTGATATCCAAATGGCATGCTGCTTAACATGCCCCAAAGCAGGCCGGGGGCGGTGGCGCATGCCTGTGATCCCAGCACTTTGGGAGGCCGAGGCAGGTGGATTACGAGGTCAAGAGATCGAGACCAGCCTGGCCAACGTGGTGAAACCTTGTCTCTACTAAAGATACAAAAATTAGCTGGGCATGGTGGTGCATGCCTGTAATCCCAGCTACTCGGGAGGCTGAGGCAGGAGAATCGCTTGAAGCCAGGAGGCAGAGATTGCTGAGATCATGCCAGGCACTTCAGCCCAGACAGAGCAAGACTCCATCTCAAGAGGAAAAAAAAAAAAAAAAAAACCCAAAGCAAGCAACTCCTCACCCCTCCCAGAGGTCCCCCATTCCTCTGCGGTGAGTGGCAGCTTTACAGTTCCCTACGGTGTCACCTTTGATTCCTCCCTTCCTCAGCCCTGCCTCCAGTTCATCAGCAAACTGCCATTTCTACCTCCCAACAAGCCCAGGATTTGCTGCTTCTCTCCCTTTCTTCCTCTGCTCCTCCACCCCGCCCCCATCCAGCCGCCATGGTCTCTGGTCTTGGCCACCACAACAGCCCTCTCCCTGATCCCCCTGTGTCTGTCTTCACTGCCCCCCACCATCCAGGCTCATAGTCCTGTGTGGGAAGGTCCTGTGAGAATGTCTCTTCTCTGCTGAAGATGTTCTGTCTCACCCACGGGGAGTCAGAGCCACCGCTGAGGCCTCTCAGTGTCCTGCAGGCCCCTGCTACACTCATCTCCCCAGTTCTTTTTGCCCGAGTTACATGAACATTCTTTCTGTTCCCCCCATTGTCAAATGTGCCCTGGGAGTCGAGAACCTCCCCTCTTTCAGGTCTCTGCTCAAATGTCACCTTTGTCCCTGTGGCCTTTCCTGACCACCTCATTTAAACTCATACCAGCCTCCTGTGGTCCCCATCCCCCTTTCTCTGCTGAATTTCTCTGCAAAGTACTCATCACTGCCTGAGCTACTCTTATTTCCCACCTTTTTTATGCTCTCCTGGATTCTCTATAAGGGACCGTGTCTGTCTCGTTTACCTCTGTAGCTGGCACCCAGAACAGTGCCTGGCTCCTAGAAGGGGCTCAAATGCTTGTCGCTGAGTTGCTCCCACTGTAAGAAGGAAATGCCAGGTGTCAGGGGAAGTTGGGGGCTGACAAGGGGAAGGGACAGGGATGAGGAGGTTTTTTCCCCTGGGGGAATGGTCTTGGTGATGTTACCCAGCTTTTGGAGGAGGCATTTGCCAGGGGCAAAAGGACCAGGCCTTTCTTGCCAGACTCTTCTGTGCAAAAATGTGGTTAGGAGAATTGCCTGGTGCATTTGGGCAATTCCAGGTACTTTGAAACATTGAGGGATTAAGAGGCCAGCATGCGCATGTGAATTGCGTTAAAATGCAGGTTCTGTAATCCCAGCACTTTGGGAGGCCAAGGTGGGAGGATCACTTGAGTCTAGGAGTTCAGGACCAACCTGGGCAATATATTGAGACTCTGTCTTAAAAAAAAAAAAAAAAAAAAATTAACTGGGCGTGGTGGTGCACACCTGTAGTCCCAGCTGCTCAGGAGGCTGAGGAGGGAGGATCACTTGAGCGTGGGAGTTGAAGGCTGCAGTGCGCCATGGTCACACCACCGTATTAACGCAGGCTCTGATTCAGTAGGTCTGGGGTAGGGAGAGATGGCACATCTCTAATAAGCTCCCGGGTGATGCTGATGCTGCCGGCCCAGGAACCACACTTTGAGTAGCGTCGCTACTGGGAAGACGTGTGCTGAATGACACGCAGCCTTTGCCTTCAAGAGTTCCTGTGGGGCCTCAGTTTCCCCACTGTGGGAAACAGCAAAGCTGAACGGTGAGCGCAGGAAGGGGAACTCAGCGGGGCGTTGGGCAGGCAGCCCTGCGGAGGAAACACCAAAGTGGCCTCCCTCAGTGCGGGGAGCCCAGGTGGGTGGACAGCGGGGGGCAGGAGCTCCAGCCTGAGAACCTGGGCCTGGCTGCACTCGCCCTTTGGAGGTCGGTTAACCTTGTGGTAGTTGGAGGAACTGGGCAGCTCTGAGCTCAATACCCCTAGAGAGAACTCTGCAACTGAGCTGCGCCCCAAAAGCTGCCGGAAACCAACCCAGACCACGAGGCTTGAGGAAGAGCCCAGCAGAGTCCTCGGTGGTGTTTTGAGTCGGGTCCTTCCCTTCTTGTCGGCCTGACGCTTATCCTGCCCTCTTCCTGGGTCCCAGATGGGGCCTCTTGGGCTGGGGGCTGGGTGGGAGCAGATGGTGAAGGAGGAGCTCTCTCGCTCTTTCTCTCTCTTTAAGGTAAAAACACATAACCGGAAGGAAGTGGTAAGAGTAAGGAAGCACATGAGATGGTTCGAGCCAGCGGTGGGGGTCAGAGCTGGAGTTCCGTGCCAACTCTAGCTGTGTGACTGTGGCTTAGTCTCTTTGCCTCTCTGGGCCTTGTGTTCTGGTCTGTAAAATGGGATCATCATTGTTGCCACTTGTGATTATGTGGGGTGATTAAGTGTGCAGTGCTTAGGACAGCTTGACGTCACAAGAGCCCTTCGGGAATCCAGGGGGACATTGTCATGAATGCTCTGGGGATTGCGTTAAAATGCAGGTTCTGTAATCTCAGCACTTTGGGAGGCCAAGGTGGAAGTATCACTTGAGCCCAGGGGTTCAGGACCAGCCTGGGCAATAAAGTGAAACCCTGTCTTTACCGCGGCTCAAGCTCCCCACCCCGGGGAGACCTGGAAAGTGTGTGGCTCTGGAGCCCTCATGGACAACCCCCTACACTGATGGTCACTGGGGCAGGACCACTGGCCACTGAGAATCGGCTCCCGCCGAGGGCAGTGACCTGCCTCAGCCCTGGGCTCTAAGGTGAGGCAGAGCCTGTTCCCATGGCTGCAGCCTGGGCTGAGAAACCTTCAGCGGAGCCGGTTCATCCAGCCCAGTGAGGACCTGGGGAGGAAGGAAAACAAAACTGACACGATTATTGATGGAGCATGAAACTGATGAAACGGAAAGGTTAGCCCATCCTAAGCGCTGGACTGAAGGCCGGTGCTCTTCTTGTTGAAAAGGGATGTTGACAATTTTTAGGGAAAGTCCCTGAGGGCCAGGCTCCATGCCACTGCCTAAGCCAGCCGGCATCGTTCTTAACAATGAGAAGTGGCTTTATCTCTCTGCCTCAGTTTCCTTATCTTTAAAATGGGTGCGGGCCTGGTGCAGTGGCTCACACCTGTAATCCCAGCACTTTGGGAGGCTGAGGTGGGCAGATCACCTGAGGTCGGGAGTTTGAGACCAGCCTGGCCGACATGGTGAAACCCCATCTTTACTAAAAATACAAAAATTAGCCGGGCGTGATGGCGCACATCTGCAATACCCGCTACTGAGGAGGCTGAGGCACGGGAATCACTTGAGCCGGGGAGGTGGAGGTTGCAGAGAGCCGAGATGGCACCACTGCACTCCAGCCTGGGTGACAGAGCAAGACTCTGCCTCAAAAAATAAAAAAAAATAAAATGGGCATAACTACCTACTTTATAGGGTTGTTGCGAGCCCTGTGTAATAATGTAAAGCTCTTAGAACAGTACCTTACATTTTGAGTGTACATAGGTTAGCTGCTATTATTATTACTGCTGTTAATACTGCTGCAGCAATTACTGATGCTGCTGCCGCCAGTATTACTGTTATTATTTTAAAATTAAGAGCTCACCCTGAGTCAAGCAGTCTGCTCAGCCCTTATGTGGATTTCTCTCATTTGATCACGTCAGCCCCATCATGCTACCTGGATATTCCTATGATCCCCATTTTACAGATGAGAAATAGACGAGAAATCCACGGCTTGGAGATGTGCCGTGACTTACTCAAGACCACGTGCCTGGCGAGGGGCAGACCTGGGCCAGCACTGCTCTCCCCACCTCATGTTTGACCGTAAACCATCCCCTTTGATATGGGAAAGATTAGGTCTGCACCCATCTCACAGATGGGGAAACTGAGGCTCCAGGAATCCCTCTGGAGCTCCACGTGGCCCCTTTCTCAGTCAGGGATCTGGGCTTTGGAAAATGGGTTCCGTTTGGCCAGCCAGGGAGAGTAGGGAAGCAGGGTATAGGGGGTGAGAGCCTGGCTGGACTCTGCTTGGGCTTCCAAGCTGGCTCTTCCATGCCCCCACTGGGTAAGCTGGGTCCCGAACCTCTTTGTGCTGAGCCTGAAGTGTCAGGGATAGTAGGCTCCCTCGTGGGGTTACGCCGGCAAACGAGATGTCTCCGGCCAAGTCGTTTGCACACTTGTGAGCTGCTGTCGCTGTTATTGTCATCGGATCGGATCGTGATTTCGTAGAATGTGATCATCTCCCCTGGTAACCTTGACTCATTCAGGAATCTGGTCTCTCTATTCTGCCCCTTCCTGTGGTCCCCTCCCACTAATGAGGAAAAAGGGCAGGACATCTAGCTGTCTTCGAGCAGTGAGGGTGGGACCTGTATAGAAAAAAGCGTGTGTCACACGCCGAGGGACTTTCACAGACAGAACATGCAGCAGAATGTTCCCGGCCCCCAAAAGCCCCTTGCCCTCCCTCCTGATCACCCCCAACTCCGGGGTGGTTCCCCATCACCCTGACTTCTAGCTGCAGAGGTTCGTGTTGTCACTTTTTGTTCTCTATGTAAATGGAGTCATAGTGCAGTAGTACAGTGGTTCTTTCTTTTTTTTTTTTTTTTAAAGACTTAGAAAATTTTAACAGCTTCATGGAAATGTGATTAACATATTATAAAATTCACCCATTGAAAGTGTGTGGTCCATTTTAGAGCACCTCAGAAAGAAGCTCTGTACCCGTCAACCTCCGTCCCCAGCCCCTGGAAACCACACCTCTCCACTGTGTTTCTCTTTCCTGGATGTTTCCATAAATGGTGTCGTACACCAAGGGGCCTTCTGTGTCTGGCTTCTTCCACTGAGCAGCATGTCCTCCAGGCACAGCCATGCTGTGGCGTGGATTAGAACCTCGTTCCTTGCCAGGTGCAGTGGCTCACACCTGCAATCCCAACACTGTGGGAGGCTGAGGTGGGTGGATCACCTGAGGTCAGGAGTTCAAGACCAGCCTGGCCAACTAGCGAAACCCTGTCTCTACTAAAAATACAAAAGTTACCTGGGCATGGTGGTGGGCACCTGTAATCCCAGCTACTTCGGAGGCTGAGGCAGGAGAATCATTTGAACCCGGGAGGCAGAGGCTGCAGTGAGCTATCATGCCACTGCACTCCAGCCTAGGCAACAAAGTAAGACTCTGTCTCAAAAAAACAAAATGAAACAAAAAACCTTGTTATGGCCAAAAAAAAACCCTTATTTTTTTCATGGCCAAATAACATCCCCTCTCTCCCGGCCAGCTGTCCAGAGTCTGCCTCTTTTTTTGGAACTGGGTTCCTGGGAATCTAAAACATGAGTCTTCCCTGATGCAACTCCTGGCTTTGGCCAGACGCCACGAGTGAACTCAGCCGAAAGGCCTGGGTGGGAGGGACAGGAGGCCATGCCGGGGACACAGGGATCTGGGAACCAGGGCCAGGTCCTGCCACGCCTCTCCATGCCTCCATCCCCACCGTCCAATGCATAAAACAGGGCAGCACAGGAGCCAGTGAGGCGTTCGTGGAATCTTCCAACTCAGACAGCTTGGAATCTCTGTCTGTTTTGCCTCCCCCTCGCCAGCACCTGTCTATTCTAGTGTTGAATCCCACTTCCAATGACTGTCCCGCCGTCACTTCCCACCCGGACGTCCTCCTTTTCAGTGGGCTGATGACTCCTGCCTTCCCCACCTGGGCCTGACCCCTTATTCCCTAGGATCACCAGCCTGTGCACTGGGTCCTTCCCAAGACCTCCGTTGCCCGTGGAGGCCCATGTAGCAGAAGGAAAAGGTGAGCAGGAAGCGGATTCAGAGAACCCAGGATGGCCTTCTGTGAAGGGCAGGGAGGAGGGCAGGCAGGTGAAGGAGTGGCTGACACCCCTGCCTCTGTGCCTGCAAACCTGCAGCCTCTAGGACCTAGCAATGCCTGTGCCAGCTATGGGGTGTCCTGTGAAATTCACTCTCCCCTGTCCCAAGCCAAGCTTTATTTATTTTTTATTTTTTATTTATTTATTTTTTTTGAGACGGAGTTTCACTCTTGTTACCCAGCCTTTGAGTGCAATGGCCCGATCTCAGCTCACCGCAACCTCCGCCTCCTGGGTTCAGGCAATTCTCCTGCCTCAGCCTCCTGGGTAGCTGGGATTACAGGCACATGCCACCATGCCCAGCTAATTTTTTGTATTTTTAGTAGAGACGGGGTTTCACCATGTTGACCAGGATGGTCTCGATCTCTTGACCTCGTGATCCACCCGCCTCGGCCTCCCAAAGTGCTGGGATTACAGGCTTGAGCCACCGCGCCCGGCCCAAGCTTTATTTTTTAACAGATGAGGTCTCACTGTGTCCCCCAGGCTGTAGTGCAGTGGCACCATCATAGCTCACTGTAACCTTGAACTCCTGGGCTCAAACGATCCCCTTGCCTCAGACTCCTGCATTGCTAGCTGGGACTGCAGGCCCATGCCACCACCCCTAGCTGGCCTTATTTTTTATTATTTTTTTTTACAGCTTTAGTGAAATGTAATTCACATAATACACATAGTTCACATAATTCAACTCAGCCATTAAAATGTGCAATTCAGTGACATTTGTTGTATGTACCGAGTTGTGCATCCAGCACTACAGTCAACATTAGAATGTTTTCATCGCTCCCCAAAGAGAGCTGTACCCTCAGCTGGCCTCTCCCAACCCCCTGACAACCCCCAATCTGCTTTCTGCCTCTATGTACCTACCTATTCTAGATAGTTAATGTAAATGGAATTGTGTAATATGCGGCCATGTGTATCTGGCTTCTTTCAGTTAGCAAAATGTTTTGTTTGTTTTCTTGAGATGGAGTCTTGCTTTGTCATCCAGGCTGGAGGGCAATGGTGTGATCTTGGCTCACTGCAACCTCCACCTCCCAATTCAAACAACTTTCATGCCTCAGCCTCCCGGTAGCTGGGATTACAGATGTGCACCACCACACCCAGCTAAGTTTTGCATTTTTAGTAGAGATGGGGTTTCACCATGTTGGCCAGCCTGGTCTCGAACTCCTGACCTCAAGTGATCTACCCCCCTTGGTCTCCCACAGTGCTGGGATTACAGGCATGAGCCACCGTGCCTGGTCTCACTTAGCATCATGTTTTTTAGATTCATCTATGTTGTAGCAGGTATTTGTACTTGATTTCCTGTTATGGCTAAAAAATACTCCCTTGTGGTTGTAGTGAGCAGAGATCACACCATTGCACTCCAGCCTGGGTGACAGAGTGAGCTTCCATCTCAAAAAACAAACAAAAAAAACTCATTGTATGGACCACATTTTTTTCCTCTAAATTATGAGTCGACAGACATTTGGATTGTTTCTGCTTTATGGGTGAGCAATGTTGCTATGAAATTCATGCACAGGTTTTTATTTCTCTTGAGCATATCCCCAGTGGAATTGCTGGATCATCTTTTAAGTCCACATTTAACCTTTGAGGACCTGCCATACTGTTTTCCAGAGCTCCAAGCCAGCACCCCACTGCTCTGAATACTGACCTGGGGCTTTAAGGATGGGCTTCAGGCAGTTTCCAAAAACTCAGAAACCCACGTCTCTGCATTTTTTTTTTTTTTTTTTTTTTTTGGAGATGACCATCCATTCCACCTCTTGGATTCTCAAAAGTATTTCAAGTCCAGGTGCAGTGGCTCACACCTGTAACCCTAGCGCTTTGAGAGTCTGAGGCAGGAGGATTACTTGAGCCCAGGAGTTCAAGATTAGCCTGGGCAATGTGTCAACACGTTGTCTCTACAAAAAATTTAAAATATTAGCTAGGCGTGGCGGCGTGCACCTGTGGTCCCAGCTACTTGGGAGGCTGAGGCTAGAGGATTGCTTGAACCTAGAAGGTCAAGGCCGCAGCGAGCCATGATCGCACCACTACACTCCAGCCCCGGTGACAGTGAGACCCTGTCGCAAAAAAGAAAAGTATCTTGAGCCTCCAAATTCTCCCTGCTCTTGCCCAGTCTGACGGTTAGGGGAAGGGGCAGATAAGTGAAGTGTATTCCAGTTCTGTCTCCTAACTCTGAACCATTCTTGTGGGGCCTGCTGGGGATCCAGAATACAGCTCGATACAGGATGAAAATGCCAGCTGACATCTGCCGCTTTTCTGACTCTCTTCCTGGTATCTCTCCTTCTTGGAAACCAGCAAGGAGAACTTCAACAATGTCCCGGACCTGGAGCTCAACCCCATCCGATCCAAAATTGTTCGTGCCTTCTTCGACAACAGGTGAGCATTTTCCCGTGAACCAGCCCGGTGGCGGGTACCTTTGTCTTGTGTGACATCTCATTGCTCAGAACAGCCCTTTGAGCTGCTGCCCAGAAGAAGGGGCTAAGCTGGGTAGCGGTAGGGCCCTGAGCACAGGTTTGGGGTTGGACCGTTCTGGATTTATAGCTGGGTGACTGGGCAGCTCCCTCAAGCCTTGTAGGCCTTTGTATTTGTTATCTCTGGCTGTCCAGAGATACTAAGCTTTGGCTACCCCAAAACTTAGTAACTTAAGACGATAGCCAGGTGTGGTGGTGCACGCCTGTAGTCTCAGCTAGTGGGGAGGCTGAGGTGAGAGGGTTCCTGAGGCCGGGAGCTCAAGGCTGCGGTGAGCTATGACCGGACCACTGCATTCCAGCCTGGGCGACAGAGACCCTGTTTCCAAAAAAATAAGAATAAAAAAATGTAAAATAACAATTAAAAAACAATAAATTCTCTTAGAAAAATTCTAAGAAAACTATTGAGGAAGACTTTTTAAAAAAGAAAATTCAAGGCTGGGCATGATGGTTCATGCCTGTAATCCTAGCACTTTGGGAGGCCAAGGTGGATGGACCACCTGAGGTCAGGAGTTCAAGATCAGCCTGGCCAACACGGTTATACCCTGTTTCTACTAAAATTCTAAAAATTAGCAGGGCGGGATGGGTCACACCTGTAATCCCAGCACTTTGGGAGGCTGAAGCAGGCCGATCACTTGAGGTCAGGAATTCAAGACCAGCCTGGCCAACATGGTGAAACCCTGTCTCTCTTAAATATACAAAAATTAGCTGGGTGTGGCCTATAATCCCAGTTACTCAGGAGGCTAAGGCAGGAGAATCTCTTGAACCCAGGAGGCAGAGGTTGCAGTGAGCCGAGATTGTGCTGCTGCATTGTCCAGCCTGGGCAAGAGTCAGTGAGACTCCTCAGAAAAAAAAAAAAAAAGAAAAATTGGTAAGCGTTTACTATCTCATCATTTCTGTGGGTCAGGAAAGGAATCTGGGTGCACATTAGCTAGGGGTCTCAAAGTCTTGTGAGCTTCAGCCAAGGCATCAACTGGGGCTGAGGTCTCACTGCGTGGCTCACCCAGGGAGGCTGTTTCCAGCTTCAGCCTGTGGCTGCTGGCTAGAGGCCTCTCCTGGGCCCCTCCACGGAGCTGCTCACAGCGTGGCAGCTTCCTTCCTCCAGAGCCGGCTCTTTGAATGAAACTCAGCGCACATCCCACATGGAGGCCACTCTCGTTTTGTAACCAAATCTTGGAAATGACATCCCTTCTGCTGTCTTTGTTAGAAGTAAGTCACTGGGTCACCCCACTCTTGAGGAGCACAGGGACGTGACTACCAGGAGGCAGGGATTTTGGGGGCCATCTGGGAAGATGCCTCAGTTTCACCATCTCTAAAATGGAGATAATCAGCCGGGCGCGGTGGCTCACGCCTATAATCTCAGCACTTTGGGAGGCTGAGGCCAGCAGATCACTTGAGGTCAGGAGTTTGAGACCAGCCTGGTCAACATGGTGAAACCTTGTCGTGACTAAAATTATAAAAATTAGGCAGGCGTGGTGGCGCATACCTGTAATCCCAGCTACTCGGGAGGCTGAGGCAGGAGAATGACTTGAGCTTGAGAGGCGGAGGTTGCAGTGAGCCGAGATCGCACCACTGCACTCCAGCCTGGGCAACAGAGTGAGATTCTGTCTCAAAATAAAATGGAGAAAATCATAGCACCTCCCTAGCAGGATTGCTGTGAGGGGTGCCGGGGGTGTGTGTGGGGAAGCATGAGGTTAGCTATTCATACATTCATCACCGTGGCTTACAAAGAGGTGCTCACCTTGTCCCGCGTCCCAGAGCCGAGGCTCAGACCAGAGCTCATGCCCCAGATGTCCAGTATTATTTAAAGTGAAAGACTTGGGTGACTAGGATGGAGCCTGGAGGTGTCTGGGGCTCTGGGAGGGGCTGTAGGGGTGGGCACACCCTCCCCATGCTGCTGGGGCCTCTGGCAGGCACACTGAAGCCAGCCAGCCTGTTTGCCGCAGTGTCTCTATGCCTGCAAGGATGGCTGGGAGACGGGGGATGGGCAGAAAGAGGAAGGACGGGAACAGGTGTGGCATGGTGATGAGACCATGGGACTTCCCTGCTGGGTTTTGAGCTGTGCAGGGAGGAGCCACTCACCCTGGTTCCGGGATGTGGGACCCTGGGCCAGGCACTGAGCCTCCGTGAGTCCCACTGGAAGCCGGGGCTACTGCTCATGGGGTGGGGGGGGTCCTTTGGCTGCCCCTGGAGATGAAGGGCCTTCCTCTGCAGCCTGTGGGGCAAGGCCTGACGACACAGTGACCAATAGTTAAGCCGGAGATGCAGGGAGAGAAGGTTCCAGGTGATGGGAACTGTGTGTGCAAAGGCCTTGTGGCACAGGGAGCTCGGGGAGCCCAGAGGAGAGAGACCTGGCTGGATCCTAGAGGCCCGTGTGGTGTGGGGAGGGCTGGCCTCATCGGCAGCATCTGTGGACCAGGGGAGCCCAGAGGCAGAGAGACCTGGCTGGATCACAGAGGGGCCAGCATCGCGTGGGGAGGGCAGGCCGCATCGGGCAGCATCTGTGGACCAGCACCAGGGATCTTCCCTTCAGCCTCAGAGCGGATTTGGGGGGTGCTGATGGACTTTAATGTGAGGGTGTCGGGGGTGGGTAAGCCAGGTTTGCACTTTGCAGAAGTCACCACGGCTGCTGGTCGGCTGTAGGGGTGGGAATGGGAGGTGGAGGCCAGGGAGGGGCGGGGCGTGGTCCCAGGCTTGGGCCCGGGCTGCCCTGGGGAGCTGGGGAGCAGCGGCAGCTTTGAGCCACCTGGGAGGTTCTAGATAAGGAAGAAGATCTGGAGCTGGGAGTCAGCGTGAGAGACCGGGTCCCATAGGCATCTTCACAGCCAGATGTCATGTCTGCCAGAGAGGAGGGGCCTGTGGGGCTTGAGTGAGTGTGAAGCGTGTGAAGTTTCACAGTCGGTGGCAAAGTCAGAGTGGAATCCAGTGCCCTCCTCCTTTTAAATCCTGGTTCTCAGAGGAAGGACTCGGAGGTGGGCAGTGCATCTTAGGCCAGTCCCCAGATGAGCCAGAGCAGGCATTGGGGGGAGGCTCAGGCCCTGACAGGGGACCTAGAGTTGGAAGCACTGACAGGAAGACGGCACGGGGGCCAGAGCCCAGTGGGCGCCTGTGTGTGCGCATGCGTGTGCATGTGTGTGTATGTGTGTGTGTGTGTGTGTGTGTGAGAGCGTGTGAGCAAGCGCACACGTGCACATGTAAGGGGTATGTATGCGTGAGGCTTGTTTCCCAAAGGCTCGGGTGCCACTCTGGCCAGTTGTAAAGCTGGAAGTGGGAACTTCTGGGGTGGATGAGAGGTGGATTTCACAAGGGCGTATGCCTGTCCAAACACCAGATCTGTGCATGTTAGTGTATGCTCTTATTTCTTAAAAAAAAAAAAAAAAAAAAAAAAAACTTGACCCAAGGTGACTTGGCTGTCAACTGTCATCTGTCACCTTTAGGAACTGGGATTCCACCTCGGGTCTGTCTGCCTCATGATCCTGAACAGACTCAGGAGTTGTGTTTTTGGCTCTTGGGGTGGAATTCACGCACCTGCCAGGCTGTTTTCCATGAACAGTGGCTCTCCAGGAGACGGGGTGTGGGGAAAGGGCCAGGGCGGACACCTCCCTGTTTTCAGAAGACAAGAGGGCACACTGGGCATGCAGCTGCCGGACTTGGGGACAGGCTGACGGAGGCTAGGGTCCAGTTTAGGACAGAGCCATGGGGGAACTGGCACAGGTGTGAGGCTCCCTGAAGGATGAGGGCAGGGACCTCAGTCATTTGGGAATATTGAGTGTTCAGAAGGTAGGCATTGAAACAAGTGGCCATATCTCAGGAGGACTCCAGGCACGGACAGGCGGGAAGGGGCCATGAGTTCTGGGCTGGCATGGGTGGCTGAGACCACCCTACAGCCCTGGGAGGCCAGGTGGGATTGGGGGTTACCAGGAGAACCTGGGAGGCCCCAGGAGGGTGCTAAGCAGGGAGCAACAGGTTCTGATTTGCATTTTGCAGAGCTCGCCCCAGCTGCATATGGAGTGCACAGGAAGGTGCAGGCAGGGCCAGGCAGCTGCAGAGGCCAGGAGAGAAAAGGAAGGATCCCAGGGAATTGACTAGAGGCGTGAAGCTGGTGGTGGTTGGATGTGGGGGTGTTGGGGGCATCCTGGAGACTCTGGGTCTCGAGCTGAGGGCAGTTTTCAGGGTGCCTGCCTGACAGAGCTGCCATTGAAAGATGGCCAGGGATCTCCTGGGCCGAGCCAGACGCGGAGGGTGGTGACCAGGTATGGGGTGGTGAGAGCCTCCCCTGTAGGTCCCCAGACCTCAGCCTCCAGCCGTTCCTTGGAGAAACTGGGTGTGGTGAAAAGGAGGTGCCAATGACTGAGGCTGGCCCAAAAGTCACCGAGGGAGGGGATGATTGTAAAAAGGCTTTCCTCTTGCCTGCACCCAGAACGACTTTGTGGGCTACAGCTGGAGCCTGTAGCTATTGGAAAAGGGCTTCACGTCACATCCTGTGAATGCTGAGAAGCTGGAGGAGGGTGTCAGAGGAGGTGCTGGAAATAGGGTTTTCCTTTCAAGAAATAGCAGCCTCGGCCTGTGTTCCTGAGACTCTGGGAACAGGTCTTGGGGAAGGGGTGTTTTCAGCAGAGACCATCTCCACTTCCAGGGGCGCTCCACCCCTTAGAGGGTAATGGGAACGTTAAGGGGGCATCTTTGCCAAAAGAATGAACATGGCCTGCCCTTGTGGGTTGCAGATTTAGATGTGGCCCCTGTTTTCTGTCCACGGATCCTCATCCTGGTGCTCATTTTAGAAATGGGAGTAGAGGGCTGGGTGTGGTGGCATGCGCCTGTAAGCCCAGCCACTCAAGAGCCTGCGGCAGTAGGACTGCACGTGGCCCAGGAATTCAAGACCAGTCTGCGCAATATAGCGAGACCTCATCTCTAAACAAAAAAACTTCTATTTAAAACCTGGGAGTGGAGAGCAGGTAGGGCTGGTTCCAGGTGCTCTGTCTGGGTTTCCTCAGCGCTGGCTCTCATTGCCTTTGGAAACCATGGTATTGGTCTCTGCAGACCTATGGGAGTGCTGGGAGGGGAAGGGACCCTCGTTCCTTAAACTGAGTCCTGAGGCTGAAAGTGCAGGTCTCAGCGCTCCCAGAGAGGGACACACGCCCTGCCTTTCCTGGGGGTCTGTCACATCTTCACCCAGGGAAGGTGGGGTCTGTCAGGTGGGTGAAGATGTGACAGACTTCCAGATCTAACTTTAATCCCTCTTGCTGTAGCGTGAACCACTTGGGAAGGACATGTGAGCCAACCGCTGTGGGAAGTGCTTCCAGAGCAGCCCAGTCAGTCTGGGGGCTATTTTTATGCCCTGTAAATTTGGCCTGTGCCGCCCACAGTGAGAACTTTGAGGTTCTTAAAGCCTGCAGCAGGAGCGGTGTGGAGCTTCCTACGATAAAAGGGAGAAGGGAGACCTGTGAAAACACATCAAGACGGGGCTTCCTAGCCCAGGGAAGGACGGATCTCATCCCGCAGATGGGCAGTTTCGTGAGCTGCTTTCCCCAGTCCAGGCTGGGAACCCCACCTCTCCCTGGAAAATCTCCTGGAAGAGAAAAATTATAAAACTGGGAGTCCAGGGGGCACTTAGAGGCTGTCATAGGGGTGTTAGCGTATTGCCTGGGTGCTGAAAAGGAATAGTAGCTTCACCTCTAAAGAGAGAATTGCGGACGTATTTGGTGGGACCCAAGTACTATATCCAAGCCCTAGCCATGAACTGTTAGTCATCCCAGGCTGGCGAGGCCCTGCCCCTTTCCAAAGGGCCCCAGCGAGGGGCTGTGGCAGAACCTTCAGCTGGCCAGCCGTCTGACAGCCTGTCCAGCAGCCTCGGACTCGCACGGTCACGGTCGGTCAGTGATAAGGGTTTGATGAGAGTAGGTCAGGAGCTTGAGTTTGGAATCATCTCCAAGCTGTTTTGTTTTGTTTTGTTTTGTTTGACACAGGGTCTCACTTTGTCACCCAGGCTGGAGGGCAGGAGCGCAATCTTGACTCACTGTAGCCTCGGCCTCCTGGGCTCAAGTGATCCTCCCACGTCGGTCTCTCAAGTAGCTGGGACCACAGATACACACCATTGCACCTAGCTAATTTTTTTTTTTTTTTTTGTAGAGACGGGGTTTCTCCCTGTTGTCCAGGTTGGCCTTGAGCTCCAGAGCTCAAGCGATCGGCTTGCGTCGGCCTCCCAAAGTGCTGGGGCTACAGGCGTGAGCCACTGCGCTTGGCCTCCAAGCTATTTTCTTAACAACTGCCAAGATCTGGGCTGGACCACACGTTTCTGAGCCCCTCCTCTGGGTGTCAGGCACTGCCAGGTGTGGGGCACGGATACCCTGTGTCATCACCCCCAAACACCAGCCCTTTTGTGCCGCCTCCGAAAAGCACGTGGATACGGCCCGCCTCCAACCTGCCCTAACTTATCACAAACTTTCAATCATTGGCGAACTTTGTACTTGGGTATAAACAGATTACTTAGAGATGCTCGCAGCTAGTCACCGTCCTAAAATTTTGAACTAGTGAGAGCAAGCAAAAGTTGGCCAACTTTTTCTGTAAAAAGACAAAGAGTAAATATTTTCGGCTTTGCAGACAAGCATAAATGAAGTGGCATGGCTGTGTGCCAATAGAATTTTATTTGTGGACACTGACATTTGAATTTCATGTAATTTTTACTCGTCATGAAATACTATTCTTTTGACTGTTTTTTTTTTTGACAAGCATTTTTTCAACTATTTAAAAATGTGAAAACTGGCCAGGTGCATGGCTTACACATGTAGTCCCAGCAGGTTGGGAGGCCAAGGCAGGAGGATCACTTGAGCCCAGGAGTTCAAGGCTGACGTGAGCTATGATCACACCACTGAACTCCAGCCTGGGTAACAGAGTGAGACCCCGACTCTGGAAAATTAAGATAGAAATGTGAAAAATCTTTTTTTTTTTTTTTTTTTGGAGACAGGATCTCCCTCTGTTACCCAGGCTGGAGTGGAGTGGCGTGACCTTGGCTCACTGCAACCTCCGCCTCCTGAGTTCAAGAGATTTTCCTGCCTCAGCCTCCCAAGGAGCTGGGACTACAGGTGTGCACCACCACACCAGGCTAATTTTTGTATTTTTGGTAGAGGCAGGGTTTCACCATGTTGGCCAGGCTGGTCTCGAACTCCTGACCTCAGGTGATCCTGAGTGCTAGGATTACAGGTGTGGGCCACCGTGCCCAGCCCGAAAAGTCTTCTTAGTTCATGGGCTCTATGAAAATAGATGACAGACCAGCTTGGGTCCGTGCGCTGTTTGCTAGCCCTCGAGCTAAAGGAAAGTGTCGGAGATGTGCTTGCTGAGCTACTGGATTGCCTGGTTTCCTCATAAGCTCCCCCGTGTGCACCTTCACATACAGTCGAGTCCCGCTGTCCACGCCGGGATCAGCTGTCATGCAGCTGCCTGATGGTGAGCTCTGTGAGGGCAGGGCAGGGGCTGCCTTTCAGCTTCTGGAGCCCCGAGCCCCCATGAAGCAGGTTCTTGGGGCACAGACTCAAGGCAATAGCAGCTGTCATGGGTACAGTGTGTGTCCTGAGAGCTGAGTCTTCAGGAGTTAATGGCAGCAAGAGGACAAGGCCTGGTTCTTAATGTATTTCCAGTACCCTCCTTGTTGCTCCCATAGGAACCTGCGCAAGGGACCCAGTGGCCTGGCTGACGAGATTAATTTCGAGGACTTTCTCACCATCATGTCCTACTTCCGGCCCATCGACACCACCATGGGCGAGGAGCAGGTGGAGCTGTCCCGGAAGGAGAAGCTGAGATGTGCGTGCCTCCAAGTCCCCTTACACCTGGCCAGGGTGCAGCCTCCCCTAAGTCCTCAGAACGCAGAGCGTCCCTGCAGCAGGAGGCTGGGCGTGCATTGGCTGGGGTGCTGGGAGGGCTTGGGGACACCAGCCCCGTCCCCATGAGGCTGGCATTGCTGCCTCCTGTTCCCGGAGGCCTCATCCTAATCATTGCTCAGCAGCTTGAGGCTTCCTGGGACTAGAAGGGGGTTGTGGTGGATGTGAAACAGCAAGGCCCTTGGGGCAGAGACCCGGGTTCCAGTGTGGCCCCTCTCACCTACCAGCCGTGTGACCTTGAACCTTCACCCAGAACATGGGCATGCCGATGGTACATGGTTCTGGGGTCTGGGTAAGGTCACAGTCAGCCTTTGGCATACAGGAAGTGCCCCCTAAAGTCAGTTTCCTCCTCTTCCTCCTCCACGAGCTGTCTATTGCTGGGTTCCTGGGACAAGCCCCACGATGTCTGGCTCCCGAGCGGTTCTGTTGTGGTCCCAGCTGGCCAACCGCACAGGTCCCAAGCAGTGGCCCGAGTCACATCCCCTTTTCCCGGGGCCTTTCCCATGACTCCTGACGTCCCTCTGTGCCCCACCCCAGGTCAGCCTCCTCATCAAGAAAATGTAAACACGAGGCTTGGCTATATTTAGCACTGGAATGTGTAAGTGGGGTTGGTGGGAACAGGCCTGGCAGGGGACCCCGGTGTGAGCCTGGCTTCCTGTCTACTCCAAGGGGCCTGGAACAGGACGGACTCAGGTCCAAATCCCTGGCTTCCTGTCCCTTAGTGGTATAGCCGTGGACAAATGCCTTAACTTCCGTGAGCTTTGACTGCCTGTCTGGGAAGCAGACTTAGGCATCCTTGGACTTACGGGTTTGGGTGAGAGCGAGAGGTTTGTGAAGCGCTTTGCACACCTGGGCATCTGGTCAGTGCTCCATAAACGGCAGCCGGGCTCAGTGGCTCATGCCTGGAATCCCGGCACTATAGGAGACTGAGGGGGGGAGGATTGCTTGAAGCCAGGAGTTCAAGGCCCAGCCTGGGCAACAGAAAGACACCTGCCTCTAGAAAATTAAAAAACCAGCACAGCACAGTGTATGTGCCTATGGTCGCTGGTACTCGGGAGACTAAGGCGGGAGGATTGCTTGAGCCCAGGAGATGGAGGCTGCAATGAGCTGCGATCGCACCACTGCACTCCAGCCTGGGCAACACACTGAGACCCCGTCTCTGAAAAAAAATAACAATAATAAATAAATAAATGCCAGGCGGGCCCGTGGCTCGCACTTGTGATCTCAGCATTTTGGGAGGCTGAGGCAGGTGGATCATTTGAGGATGGGGGTGTGAGACCAGCCTGGACAAACTGGCAAAACCCTGTCTCTATTAAAAATACAAAAATGAGCTGGGCACCTGTAATTCTAGCTACTTGGGAGGCTGACGCAGGAGAATCTCTTGAACTAGGGAGGCAGAGGTTGCAGTGAGCCAAGATCACACCACTGCACTCGAGCCTGGGCGACAGAGCGAGACTTCATTTCAAAAATATAAATACTTAATTTTTTTTTAAATGCCAACACAGAAGACTTGGGAGAGCTCCAGCTCCCAAGGCTGTGCTGGGAACAACAGGGAGAGGTCCCCTCCCGTTCAGCGCCTCCCTGATGCCAGCCCTCGGGCTGCCCATGTCAGAACAGGCAGGGGCCCAGATCAAAGCACTGTGGACCCTGGCCTGCCACGGCAGAGACGATGGTGCTCTCCCGGGCTGTGGGAACAATATTTTGAACTCAACACCGTTTGACTCATGTTAACAGGTGACACTTCCTGTCAACATATCCATCCTCACTGGGCAGTCATCCGTCCCTAACGCCACAGCGCTAGCTCCTAGCCCTCCCAAGGCCATGAGGTAGACACTATTGATATTCCCATTTCACAGATGAGGAGACTGAGGCTCAGAGAAGTTAGGTCAGTGGCCCAAGGTCACCCAGTAGGAAGCGGACAGTCTGGTCCCACAGCTGATCCTGATCCCTGTGACTTTGGTGTTGAGTTTTGGTTATTGGTGTCTTTCGCTTAGTTGGTGTAGCTTTCAGGGGGTGGCAGGGGCCAGGCCCCGCCTGACAGAGTCCCCTCTCTCCCCTGCCACCCCAGTTCTGTTCCACATGTACGACTCGGACAGCGACGGGCGCATCACCCTGGAAGAGTACCGAAATGTAAAGTATGCTCCTCCGCCCCGCCCTGGGCTCCCGGGGCCTCCCCCGTCCTGCGTCCCTGATGGAGGCCCCAGGTCACCTTTGTTTCGTCCCGCACGGCAGGTGGTCGAGGAGCTGCTGTCTGGAAACCCCCACATCGAGAAGGAGTCCGCTCGCTCCATCGCTGACGGGGCCATGATGGAGGCGGCCAGCGTGTGCGTGGGGCAGATGGTGAGTGCCACTGCAGCCCTCCTGAGACGCGTGGCGCCTTCCCGCTCATGGTCTGCATTTCTGGAAGGCCTCACGGGGCAGGGGCCAGGTGTGTCCTGCCACCTCCTCTACCTGTGGCCTAGGGGCTCAGAAACCTTTCCCAGCTCTTCCTGTCCCCCAGGAAGACTGCAGGTCCCAGCCCCCAGAGAGCTGCACAAGACAGGGAAGCAGAGCTTGAGACCTCGGCTTCCGGGGGTCCAGGAGCCCCCCACCCTGGCCTCAGTCAGTGCTCACAGCATCACTCAGCTCCAGGGCCAGGCCTGGAAAGCAGATGGCACAGGCTTGCCTTAATAAGCTTATTTCTTAACAAATGACTCAGAAGCGACTTCTGGCTTTGGAGCAGGGGTCAGCAGGGAGCCCTATGTGGGGCTGAGAAGAACCGATGGTCAGGTGGAGGAGCCGAAGTGGGGGCCGGTATGTAAATGACACAGAAGAGAGGCCTTCGTATGTTCTTCATTTCGTAAATTTTGCCTCATTTTGTCGGGTGGGGAAACTGAGGCTTAGAGCACATAGAGAATCCTCTAGACCTTGTGATCTTTGGTATGCTGGGTGGATTTCCTCTTGTAAGGCCAGGTGCAGCCCCACCAGCTCCCAGGCCTAAGGCTCTAAGCCTCTGGGGACCACTCAGGCAGGCAGGTGACCACCTGGATGTCGTGAGTTCCCTGAGGGGTTTGGAAGGCCCTACTGATGTGGTCAGCCCTCTGCCCTGTATGTTTAAAGTGACAGTGTCTCTAGACACCCTGATGGCTTTGTGTCCGCCCAGCCCAGAGCAGAGGGGTGTTCATGCTGGAGCCTGCCGTCTGTGCCCACCCCAAGCCCATTCTTGATGAGACAGGAGGCCACAGGCCTGGGCCTGCCCCCAGGGGCGGGGGCTGTGGTCAGCCAGCTTCCTGGCATGTGTTTTATCTGTCTGCCTGCCTCTGGAGCCCAGCAGGAAGCTTCTGGCTTGGGTGAAACCTTTGTGCTCAGCAGATGAACCACCATGGGAAAGGGCCTGTGACCTCGGTGGGGAAAGCAGACATCTCTCGACAGGTTGTCAGGCCAAATTCCCATTTGATTTAATTACACTCTCTTCTTCAAATTGCTCCCTGTCCCACTCCAGTTTCAATTGGCGACAGTTTTCTTAATTTGCTGTAGTGAAATTGCTGGCAGCTGCCAGCTGCTGATCTACATAAAACCCCGGCAGCCTGGGAAGCAGAGGCATCTCGGGGCGGAGGCTGGGCTCCGGGGTCCATCCCACTGCCCCTGGACCCCACAGGTGGGGGCAGCACCAGAGCCAGGAAGGCAGCTGTGAGGCAGAGGGCTCATCTGCACCTTTCTTCACTCATGGGTCCTTCGGGTGCTCTTAAAATACCCTCTGGTATAAAGCTCGACCAGATAAACCAGACCGAGCTGTGTATATGGCCTGAGCTGGGGGCGAGGGGCAGCTGCGTCGATTCAACCTCACCCTGCCTCTGAGGACACTTCCCGTTCTGACCGTGTCACCTGCCGAAAACAAACGATCCATGCTCCCCACTTCCATGGACTTCCGAAGTCAGTTATTGACTGGGGCAGGAGCTCTTGTTTCTTTTTTTTTTTTTAGACCAAGTCTCTCTCTGCTGCCCAGGCTGGAGTGCAATGGCATGATCTCAGCTCACTGCAACCTCCGCCTCCCAGGCTCAAGTGATTCTCCTGCCTCAGCCTTCTGAGTAGCTGGGATTGTAGGCATGTGCCACCACGCCCAGCTAATTTTTGTATTTTTCACAGAGACGGGTTTCACCATGTTGGCCAGGTTGGTCTCGAACTCCTGACCTCGTGATCTTCCCACCTTGGCCTCTCATAGTGTTGGGATTGCAGGCGTGAGCCACTGCACCTAGCCCTCAGGATCTCTTTTGAGGGTGCTTCCTCCGGAGGTTGCACCCATGGATGCTTAAGGGTGTATTGCTTCACTGGGCATTCAGCTGGGGGGGGGCGTCCCCCACCACCCTCCTTCCTTGCACCAATCACTCCCTTTCCAGCCCCAGACTCTGACCACGGGGGGACTTTTCTATAATTAGCTCCCCTTGGCTGGCCTGGGAACCTAGGGTGGCTGGCAGAGAAGGCAGTCACTTCCCTCTGCCCGTGAGTGGGAAGAGAGGGGGAAAGGAGCCCTTAGGAATAGGGCTGGCCCAGGCTAACCCAGAACTGCTGGGCTTCATTTTTTTTTATTTATTATTTGTTTTTTAAGAGACAGGGTCTTGCTCTGTAGCCCAAACTGGAATGCAGTGTTGTGATCATAGCTCACTGCAGCTTCCGTCTCCTGAGCTCAAGCCATCCTCCTCCCTCGGCCTCTGGAGCAGAGGTGGACACCACCACACCGAGCTAATTAAAACAATTTTTTTTTTTTGTAAAAGAGATTGGATCTTACTATGCTGAACAGTCTGGTCTTGAATTCCTGGCCTCAAACAGTCCTCCTGCCTTGGCCTCCCAAAGTCCTGGGATGACAGATGTGAACCACTGTGCCTGGCCAAAATTTTTTTAAGTATAAAGAGGGAACTAAAAAGCTTGCAGAATCCCGCTGGTAGAAACAGCCCTCAAGGACTTGCTTGGAGCAGCTCCATGCTCCCAGCTGGACAGGCAGCTCCCCTCTGTGCCTCTCATCTGTAATACGGGAGGGAGACCAGAACCCAGCTCAGGGCCTGTTGTGAGATTGGCGTCTGTCCTTAAATGCTAACAATAGCATTTGGTCACACCTGTAACCCCAGCACTTTGGGAGGCCAAGGCGGGTGGATCGCTTGAGGTCAGGAGTTCGAGGCTGGCCTGGCTAACATGGTGAATTCCCCGTCTCTACTAAAACATTTAAAAATTAGCCACGTATGGTGGTGCACGCCTGTAATGATCGCAGCTAGCTGGGAGTCTCAGGCGGGAATCGCTTGAACCCAGGAAGCAGAAGTCGCAGTGAGCCAGGCTCGCACCGCTGCACTCCAGCCTGGACGACAGCGTGATACTCTGTCTCAAAAACAAAACAATAGCATTTCAAAGGCACTTGGGACGTACATGCCTGGCACATAACAAGCTTCGAGTGTGCCTCTGTGTTCTTAAACGCACATTGTACAGAATTTCAGAGTCACAGAGAGAGCTTTGAGTCTCTCCTGCCCCTACCAGCCCAGGCCCTCTTCCCTAAAGGGAATCCCTCTGGCTGGGTTTTTTCCTATACATACCAGTGCATACATGCATGCCTTTTATTTCTGATTTAGCAAAACAGAATTGAACTGACCTGGCCTCCCCTTCTCTCTGCACGACCCCATGGCCAAGAGGGCAGGTGGTGGGGGTCTGGTTATCGGTGTAAGACCTGCAGACACGCTTCTGCTTGTTGGGATGTTGGTGTTTGTTTCTTTATCTGCTGTATACATCTCTGGGAGCTTTTCCATAGTAAGATGTATAAATCAACCCCTTCTTCACCCATTTTTGCCTGAGGTTGTAGGTTTTGAATTTTTATAAGCAGACCTTGACGACGGCCTTGAGCAGGAGGATATAAATAACTCCCACGTGCTTCATGTTCCAGTAATGGAACACTAGGCATAAGGGTTGCATGGGAATCAATGGCGTGGATGACTGAGATTTATGTCCCCGACCTTCTATTGACAGGCACTTGGGACATCAGCAACTTTTCGCTGTCCCAAAGCATGCTGCAAAGGTGAGGTTTTTGGAGGCTTGTCGATGAAAGGGGGGCAGGAGCTCCTGGCGTCGTCCCCAGTACAAGGAGGACACAGAGGCGATGGAGACTGGCACTGCCAACTCTGCTCGGTGGGGAGAGGCTCCTGGCAGCCACCCTCCAGCCCTGCCTCCCCAGTGGCCCGGGGTTATCATGGTGACTCACAGGGCATGAGGCGTGGGCCTCACAGGCTGGCCCTGTGTTTCCCTGACCTCTCCCCTGAGGTCTGTGAGCTTAGATTAGCCTGGAATCGTCTTATCAGTGCAGCACAGGCATGAGGAGGCCAGACCTGGCAGTGGGGGTTGCAGGAGGCGTCTTGGTGGTCCAGCTGCTGGGGGGCTGGTGGTGAGGTAGGCTGAGTGGGGAAGCAGAGCCCCAGGCCCTCGTGTCCCCCACACCCGGGATTCTCCCTGGGGGCTGGGGGTGGGGGGATGCCGTCTGAGTCACACGTTTCCAGGGCCCCGGTGAGCCACACTCAGCTCCTGTCCTCGAGCCCGTGAATGAGGATATTGGAGGTTCAGGCTGACCGGCCGCCGTGTACTGGAGGCACACGATCTGGAACGTTCCCTGCTTCTCATGATTCCTCCCAAACAGCCCAGCCACTTACATCCGGGTGTCGGGTGTCCTCGGTGGGGAGGGGAGTGGGTGGGCCGTCGTGCCCCTGCAGCAGCTGTGTGCGGCCCCACACACTCACTGTCTGCCCTGTGTTTCTGTCCCCAGGAGCCTGATCAGGTGTACGAGGGGATCACCTTTGAGGACTTCCTGAAGGTGAGTGGTCTGGGTGTGGGGGCCTCAGGGGACCTGAGAAGACCTCACGTGGCCCACTGGTCAGGACGGGAGAGGGTTCGTTACCTGCAGTGGCAAGGGACAGGCTTCCTGGGTGATGGGCGTCTCAGTAGGAAGCTGTCAACCTAGGCATGGCCTTTAAAGCAATTTAAGCTGGTTTTTCTTATTTTGATGGAAAAGGTAATAGTCACACTTAGTCAAAACAACGTAAGCAGTACAAATGAGTATACAGTGAAAACCAACTTCTCTCCCACCTGTGGGTGGGGGGGTGCAGGAGGCATCCCCGTGCCTCTTCTCAGAAGTAGTCTCTGTTGAAGGCCAAGTGCAGTGGCTCACGCCTGTGATCTCAGCACTTTGGGAGGCTGAGGCGGGCAGATCACCTGAGGTCAGGAGTTCAAGACCAGCATGGCCAACGTGGTGAAACCGCATCTCTACTAAAAATACAAAAATTAGCTGAGCGTGGTGGCACACGCCTGTAATCTCAGCTACTCAGGAGGCTGAGGCAGGAGAATTGAACTCAGGAGGTGGAGGTTGCAGTGAGCCGAGATCGCGCCACTTAACTCCAGCCTGAGTGATAGAGTAAGACCCTGCCTCCCCGCCCCCCCAAAAAAAAAGCAAAGAAAAAAAAAAGTAACCCCTGTTGTAATTGGAACAGGGATTCTGGGAACCTTCTGTTTCTTGGAAGCGCAGATCAGACCGACTGCACACGGTGTGCCCGCCTTCCTCGCTGTGTCCTAAGATATTTCTTTCATAAAATGGCCACCCACTCAGCCCTCCTCCCCGATGGCTTCTCCAGCCTCTGCAAGTAGATGGCAGTTGGACATGGAAATCAAGACCTGCTCCTGGCCGTTTTGATAATCAGATGCCCTGTGGCAGGGAGAGGACCCCCCCCAACCCCCACCCCACACGTCAGCCCTGGCCGTCACAACAGTGTTCCCAAGTGCTTTTAGGGGGCGGGGGAAGACAAAGGAGGTCAGGGGAGCACCAGCCCAACAGGAGAGAGGATTAGGGAGGAAGGATCACTGCTCCTGGCCAGGTAGCCCAGAGCGGGACTGGGGGACCGGGTCCTCAGGGCCACAGCCCCGTGGAGCCGAGGCTGAGCCTGGTGGTTAGACCTGGCAGGAGAGAGGACAGGCAGGCAGCAAGGCCCAGCTGTGATTGAAAGGCTGAGAGGAGACTGTGGAGGTTCCACTGCCCCGTGCCCAGCACTGCCGTGCAGATGGCCACCCCAGGGCTGGCGGGGTGGACAGACAGGGAGAAGGCAGAATTTGCACTTGGGCTTCGGGTTCACTCTGGCTGATGCGTGGGGGCCTGGTCACCTGAGAAGACGATGTCTGCCAGAGCCAGACAGCAGAATGAAGGGTTGGTCACATGGAGGAGGGAGGGAGGGTTGGGGAGGAAGGATCGCTGCTGCGGGCTGAGGAGAATGAATTTCTTTGCCTCCGAAACCAACTTCCTTCCCCTAAAGGCTGGCCTCTGCCAGGCCCCTAGTGCTCCCCAAGCCTCTCCCTGTACCCCGAGGGGTCTTTGGGGACCAGCCAGCCCCTCCCATTCCCTAGTTCCTTCCAGTGCCCACCTGGCACTTAGCAGAAGCCACCATGAGTGTCCACGTGTCTTACCCTGAGAACGCCTTGTGCACCCAGCAAGGAGGGGGGCCGCTCGACTGAAACCAGAGCTGTCTTTGCACACCCTGTGATACTCAGGACAGGCTCAGGAAAGCAGGAAGTACACTGGGGGCTGTGGGCCGTGGGGCAGTGGCCAGAAATGTCCCAAGGCCTCCCTGTCACCTGGGTGCCCACAGGGCTCTGACTTTCTTCCTGTTACCAGCCTTGTGGCTGTTCCCGGAGACGCTGAGAGTGACAGCTTGAGAGTTTGAAGTTCTTACATAAGCAGGGAGGCAGTGAGAAGTCACCCGCCCACCACGTCCCTCCGTTCCTGTTCGCACCCCACCATCCCACCATCTGTGGCCCCCGTGGGCCCTGAGTTGCTCAGGAGCCGGCAGGCAAGGCCTTGAGAGTGCTGGAGTGCACAGTTTTGTAGCATAAAGGCCCCTCCAGGGCCAGGGCCAGGGCCACGGCGGACTCTGATGGCAGTACCAGCACCAGGTCTGGGGTCACGATGTAATCTTTGGGTGGAAATGACCTTTTAGGACATGAGTTTGTCTTTCTAGAATGCACATGATCCCTTATCCCAGGGAGGTTGCAAAGACCACTGTGGAGATGGTGAAACTGATGGTGATGGCCTAACAAAGCCTTGTAACTGCACAGCCCCTAAGAGTTTACAGAATGCTTCTGTGATGAGGATGGGTCACAGCCCACAGTGTTCTGTGAAGTGGGTGGTACAGGTTGGGGGTCCCACATTGTACCCATGGAAGGGGGACTTAATGGGGTTATGTAATTTGCATGAAAATCACAGCACCTAAAGTGGTGGGTGAGATTCAAATGACTTGGAGCTAAGAGCTTGGATGCAGTACTTAATAATAACTTGCTGTGACAATCTCAGAATCCAAATGTCAGAGCCAAATTAACCAGCAAAAAAGACAGATGGAAGTTTTCGTCCTCGCTTAGCTCATAGTCTTGAAATGCAGCGCTCTTGTTTCCACCTGCCCAGAGAGCGTCCCTGTTGGTGGTAGGAGAACATAGGTGGGGAAGGGCCGAGGACCGGAGCCTGGCCAGGTGCGAGGTGGCGGCGGGAACGTGCCCTTAATGCTACTCCGTCCCTTCCAGATCTGGCAGGGGATCGACATTGAGACCAAGATGCACGTCCGCTTCCTTAACATGGAGACCATGGCCCTCTGCCACTGAGCCACCGCTACCTCCATGGAGAAACTGCACTTTGCACTGGGGCCGCCTCCCCGCGATGCAGGAGCAGCCCGGGCCGGGCCGACGGCCTCTCCCTACGGCCCCGGTGCATCGCCAAGGCTCGTCCGCTCACCTTGAGTCTTGTAGGGTATGGTATGTGGGACTTTGCTGTTTTTATCTCTAATAAAAAAAAAAAAAAAGGTTTGTTAATGAACGTGGCCTCTGTCAGTTCCTCACGTCCATTAAAGTGGCCAGTTCACTTCAGTCAGCCTGAGACTGACTGTGAGGAATAAGCAACGACTAAATTACTTGTTTTGGAGACAGGGCCTCCCTCTGTGGCCCAGGCTGGTGTGCGGAGGCGGGATCGCGGCTCACTGTAGCTTTGACCTCCTGGGCTCAGGCAGTCTTCCTGCCTCAGGCTTCCAAGGAGCTGGGGCTATGGGCACGCACCACCACATCCGGCTAGTTTTTACATTTTTTGCAAAGACAAAATCTTAATGTGTTGCCCAGGCTGGTCTCTTAGAACTGGGCTCAGGCAATCCTCCTGCCTCAGCCTCCCACAGTGCTGGAATTACAGGTGTGAGCCACCACACACACCCAGCCTAAATAATATGAAAAGATTCGTTTGGCAGAAGGAGTGGTTCTCTTTCTTTTGTTTATTTTTCGTAAAGTATCTGCTGTTCTCCCTGTGCAAGTCCCGGGAACCCATCCGCCTTCTCCATCCTAGGGAGTCAATTAAGGAGAAGCAGCTCTGGCCGTGCGTGGGCTTCTGAGGTGGCCAGGACTCAGACAGGGGGCCCTCCGCACTGTCACAGCCACATCCGTAGACTGATGGAGAAAACATCTGGAGCCCCGAGCCTGTCCCTGCTGCGGGGATGCCCCTAGCCCACTCTGTTGGTCCATGGGCATGGCGGGGAGAGTCAGGACCTGGCTGGCTGACTAGGGACTCCCAGCTCCTCCCCAGGGGGTCTGCCAGCCATGGCTGTGCCCCTGGCAGTCCTGGGCCAGCTGCAGGACCCAGGGCCTTGCAGTCCTCCAGGAAGCAGTGGCAATGGAAGCTGGGTGGGTGTCTGGCCCAGGTAAGTGTCTCTGACAACTTCAGTTATCACCTTTCGATTTGGGGACTGGCTAGAGCTGGGGACAGGGAAACAAAGGTTGTTGGTCTTGGCGTGGTGGCCTGGGGTCAGTGGCAGGCTGGCATCTGTGGGGCTTGGAGAGCGGTGTCCTGGAGGCGCTGGGACAACCTGCTGAGTGTGATTTCCCTAATTCCTGTGTAGGCCGCCAGCTCATGAATGTGGCATTGAGGACCCTGGATGACGTGTTCCCATCGCTGTGCAAGGCTGGCAAGCGTTGGCTTTTCAGGCCTCTTTCTGGGGCTTAAGTTCACGAAACGCCCCGTTCCTTTATTGACCCTCCCTGGGTGGCGGCGTTCTAGCCTCCCAAGACAGCTCTCTTGATAACTGGCAGTGGCTATTATTTGCATTCTTGACATTTTCATAGTTTTGATATGGAGCGTGCTTTACCGTCTTTACTACAAGCTCACGCCTTGCAGTTCAGAATTTAAAAGGTGCGAAAAGGCAGGCCGTGGAGTCTGCCCGACCCCAGCCCCAGCGTCCCTTCTCAGGGGCGGGTGTGTTAGCTGCTGCCTTAGGCGTCCTTCCCGAGCCATCGCATGTGTAAGCAAATGTGTGCGTCAGCATTCTGAGTTCACTCCACTTAAAAAAAAAAAATGTATTTATTATACTTTAAGTTCGGGGATACATGTGCAGATCGTGCAGGGTTGTTACATAGGTACACACGTGCTGTGGTGGTTTGCTGCATCCATCGCCCCATCATCTACATTAGGTATTTCTCCACCCCCTGCTATTCCTCCCCTATCCCCCAACCCCCTAGGCCCTGGTATGTGATGCTCCCCTCCCTGTGTCCATGCGTTCTCACTATTCAACACCCGCTTATGAGTGAGAACATACAGTGTTTGGTTTTCTGTTCTTGTGTCAGTTTGCTGAGAATGATGGCTTCAAGCTTCATCCATGTCCCTGCAAAGGACATGAATTCATCCTTTTTTATGGCTGCATAGTATTCCATGGTGCATGTGTGCCATGTTTTTTATCCAGTCTGTCATTGATGGGCGTTTGGGTTGGTTCCAAGTCTTTGCTATTGACAACTCCACTTTTTGTAAATGGTGATATTTACAAGCCTTCAGTGTCTGTTTTGCAAGGTTCCAGGTAGAGACTTGTGAAGAGAGGAAGTGATGAGCCCAGGGCGTCTCTGCTCAGCAGGCCCCTTCTTTTATTTCATTTTATATTTATTTTATATTTTATTTATTTTTTGAGCACAGGGTTGCAGTGTAGTGGTGCAGCCTCAGCTCACTTCAACCTTTGCTTCCCAGGCTCAAGCAATCCTCCTCCCTCAGCCTCCCGAGTAGCTGGGACTACAGGCGCCTGCCACCACACATGTCTAACTTCTGTATTTTTAGTAGAGACAGGGTCTCGCCATGTTTCTCATGCTAGTCTTGAACACCTGAGCTCATGCAGTCCACCCACCTCTGCCTCCCAAAGTGCTGGGATTACAGGCGTCAGCCATAGCGCTGGGCCACACCCTGCCACTTTAAAGGCTCAGGGAGTCCATTTGGTCCAGCACATCATAAACACAGCCGCTGGACACTGTTCTAGGAGACGGTGGCTTGTGCTTAAGGCTGCAAATGCCCAGAGCCCAGATGGTACCGAGACGCCCCATCTGCACTCCAGCGTCGAGCCTGGTGTGGTCCAGTGGGAACCCCATGCAGTGGAGCGGCCTCAGACCAGGGACCCCTGGCCGTGTGCTTGTGGACAGTTGTCACATCTCAGGCAATGGTGGGCACAGCAGGCAGAAACAATAATTGTTGGATGCGTTCCCATGGAGCTGAGTTGAATAAAACCTGTTCCCCGAGGGCTCCCATGCCCCTGCCCCCTCGAGAGGTGCCTGAGAGGGTTCGTCTGGGTGTTCCATGGATGAATACTGACTTCAACAGGTGTATTCCTCTTTTAATATGTGTAAGAAAGAAAGGAAATTTACCCCACGCCAGGGGGTCCATGGGATGCTGCTTAGGACAAGTTGAAAGTCAGGACTTAAATGTAAAAACACAGCCAAGCAGCACAGGGAGCTAAAGGGCCAGGCGACCTGCTGCCCAGGGAGCAGGCAAAGGGCCCCGGGAAAGTGAGCGCGGCTTGGGGAGCTCGGCGTTTGGTTAATGCGCAGGGCACCACCCCTGGGCAGGTACCAAGCTGCGGCTGGCTGAGAGGCAGTTGACTGTGCCATCATTGTCATTGTAAGCACCTGGCAGAGCCTGGTGGACACCAGACAGCAGCGTGTGCCACCCCAGCCTCTCCTGAGACTCTGCTCTCTGCAGGTCGGTGGCTGGAGGCAGGTTGAGTCTTTCCGGGGCAGTGAAATTGCAGGGTCTGAAATGACCTCCAGAACTCAGCTCCTCAGTCCAGCACTCCATTCAGCACTCGAAGCTGCAGGGCAGACCAGGTGCAGTGGCCCACGCCTGTGCCTTTGGGAGGCCGAGGCAGATGAGTCACTTGGTCAGGAGTTTGAGACCAGGCTGGCCAACATGGTGAAACCCCATCTCTATTAAAAATACAAAAATTAGCCGGGCATGATGGTGAGCACCTGTAGTCCCAGCTACTCGGGAGGCTGAGGCGGGAGAACCACTTGAACCTGGGAGGTGAAGGTTGCAGTGAGCCGAGACTGTGCCACTGCACTTCAGCCTGGGCAACAGAGCAAGACTCTGTCTCAAAAAAAAAAAAAAAAAAACCTGCAGGGCAAAGACAGAGGTCTCTGTTTCCTGCCCTCAAGTGCTGGCGACGTCGTGGGAGAGACAAAGCCCTGGGAATTCCAGGTGGATCCCGGGTGGTTTCCTCCGGAGGGAAGCGGGATGTGATCCCCCTCACCCTTGCTCTCTGCCTCCCCTTGCTGCTTGGGAGCCTCTTAATCCCCTGGCTGCCGACAGAAGGCACCTAGAAAGTCACTAGGACAGCCTGGTGGGGATCGGCCTTACCGTAAGAACCGCCCTCTCCCAGCCCCCACGCACCTTGCACTGCCCTGCCTTGCCCATGTGAGTGGGACGATCCCTGGTACGACTGAGCAGGAGGGACACTGGCACCACCACCAGAGGCCCCAGGCTTTCTGGGACTCTCCCAGTTTGCTTCGATTTGGTTCTTTTCAACAAAGGCACTTCATTAATGTGAAGTGTTTTTATAAATAACAAATCACTTTCCGTCAGCCCCCATGCCCCGAGTTTTAGTTTGGGAGATGTGGCTACGGTGGGCAGGCATCAAACGTGCTCCCCTGTTGGGGCCACTGAGGGCTGCCTGATATCTTTGAAGCTTTGGGCCACCGCTTATCTAAACAGCTAATTAAAATGAGGTTGAGTCACCGTGAGCCCAGTCCACACCGCTCAGAAGAAAGCTCATTTGTGCATAGTCACTGAGGGTGTCCTCTAATTGGCAGGGTTACGGCTTGTTTCCACCAGAGCGTGGACGCAGAAATCACCTGGCGCTCTCCTTCCTGGCTCCTGGCATTGTCTGTGGCATCCCGGGAGCCATCAGGGTTGGCGGCGAGTTGGTGCAAACCTGCTCCCAGAAGGGGCAGGCTTATGTGTCTTGTGGGGCTGCTGGCATCAGATCAACAGAGACCGAGGGTTGCTGCTCCGGGCACCGATCTTGGTCAGCCCCACCATCTGGGCACTGCGGTCTGTGCCTCGGGCTGGAGGCAGGTGGTTTGGAAATGGCTCTCGTTACCTGCTGGACAATGGGGCGTGCCCATGAGGGGATTTCTGGCCTCACAGACCCTCCCCCGAGTGCAGCAAGCCCCTCTTGTCCCTGGATGGGGACAGGAACTGAATGACTGGGGCACCTCCACTCTGGCAGCCTGAAGGAGGTGATGTGTTTGCCCTGAAACCTGGTCAGCAGGTGAGTGATAACCACATACACGGGTTAACCGCCTTCCTTCCGTCAGAAATGACACCCATGACTAAAAGGAACTAGGCAGAAATCAACACTAGCTCAAATATTTGAAGAAAGCTGATAAGTTTGTCCTTTGAAGGCCACAGGTCGTAGGTGGAGAAGGCTGAGCAGCGGCGGCATCCTCTGCCTGCTGGATGCCAGGGGAGGTCACCTCTGTCCATAACTCTTCAGCCATCTGCCAGGAATAGTCTAAAGCGAGCTGTACTAATATTGCCGTATTACCAAGGGGAAAGGTTGGCTTTTGGATGTTGAAAGAATATGGCAATTTGACACAAACGCTCTAATTTGGTAGGTTTACAAAAGGGCTGTGTGATGGAAATCTAATACGAGCAGCTCAGGGGACATGCTGCAGCCACGTTAAGCATGAATTATGGATAAGGGAGCGGGGTGAGATGACAGCAGCTTCCAGCGCTGGCCAAATACCCTCTTAGGGAACGAATTATTGGTAGACTTTAACAAAACAACGCTACTGTTTTCTGGGCCAAGGGACTGGAAAGTTCTTAATACACTTTGCTAATGGGAGACAGGTCATCTGTGGATCTGATCCTTGTCACAGGGCGGTTGAACCTGTCCTCACCTGCCTGCAGTTAACGAGGCTGAGGCTGAACTCTGCTGGAAACAGCGCCGTGTGACTTAAGTAGCTGATGGAGAGTTAAAAATACAAGTTGCCTTGGCAAGCCATTTGCAAACACCTGCCTTGCAGGCTGTCCTCCCACACAGCGACCTTGGGAAAGCCAGGAAGAGCTGAGTAGGGGGAGCCAGGGCGGAACCGCTACCCGGCGCACTGGTGTCGTCTCTGTCCTCTTGCAGAATTTGCACGTGGCAGTCAGCAGGGGCTAGGTGGTGGACCAGCCTGGTCCGAGGACTCACGACTCTGAGGACGACATGGTGGCTGCTTGGCTCTCTAATCTGTTGACCAAGTCAGCGAGGGATTGGGCTCCGGTCTCACAGAGGAAGGGCCGGCACCCCAGGAGTGGCTGTGATGGGGTGGCAGTGGTGGAGGGGCCCGCTGAGGAGCTAGCTGCCATGTCTGTCTTAGAGAAATGACAAGGCAGCATTTGCCCTGGCATTGGGGGGCAAAGGAAGAAGAGACAGGGCAACAGCTCAGCTGCGGGGAAAGAAACAGCCCCCTGGTGCAGAGCAGTCAAACGGTTGCTTCTGGAAGCCCACGCTCGGCATCAGAAACCGAAAGTGGGCTGGGGACAACAAGGCTCCCGCCAGAGCCCAGTGAGAGGGACTGTGCCATCGCACATTAGAGGCAGCCCTGGTCCAAGTCGCCGCGGGCCCCCGCAGCGGTAGCCAGGTAACCATCTGGCCTGGCCTCGTGGGTGACGCGGGCAGGCCTGTGTGGCTCGCAGCACCTTGGCCGGCTGGCCAGCGCTGTAAGCTCACTGCTGCCACAGCTGCTGCTCAGAGCAGAGGCTCCGTCAGGCAGCGGGAGACCGCCCTGTGGGAGCCCCTGTGGTGGCCTGCCCAGAATAGCCGCCACCAGACCGTTGTCATGAGAAGGTTGGCCCCTCACTGGGGGAAGCCGTTTCTCTGCAACTGTAAGCAAACTGGGTTTGTTGTGAGCAGCATTTGCCTCTAACATGGGGTGGGAAGCGCTAGCCCCTGAAACGCGGGGCCTCCGGCTCTCAAGAGGTGGGATGGGAGTGAAGGACTTCATCTTGTGAGTGTCAGCTGTCCCTTTCAGAAAGGACCGAGCCCTTCTCCTGCGGAAATTCACTTTCCCTTTGGTCAGCTGAAACCCTAGCATTCAGCTGGGGCAGGGAGTTCTGCTTGGTAGGAGAAGGTGGTGCCGTCCCTGGAGTGTCTCTGAAATGTGAATTATTGCCTGGGCAACAGCAGCACTAGGGCGGCACAGGGCTTGGGTTACAGAACGCACTCTAGTGGCAGAGATGACATTCTCGGGGGGCTGCGGCCCCTTCCAGAATCTGATGAGAGGTAACCATGCTTTTTCCCAGAAAATGCCCTCATGCACCGTTTCACACACAGCAGGTCCTAGAATAACATTGTTTGATTCAATGTCATTTTGTTCTAACATTGAGAACTAAATTGATTCCTGGCTAGATCCACCGTCTGTGTGGAGTCTAGACGTCCTCCCCGTCTGTGTGAGTTTTCTGGGCACTTTGGTTTCCTCCCACACCCCAAAGATGTGCACATGAAGTTTGTTGGTGTCTGAATGGTTGCGGTCTGAGTGTGTGTGTGTCCAGTGGTGGGATGGTGTCCTGTCCAGGGTGGGTCCCTGCCTTGCACACTGAGCCGCTGGGAGAGGCTCTGGTCACCCACCACCTCGAACTGGAATAACTGAGTTGGAAAATGAGAGGAGGAGTGAATAAAAATGATTGTAAAATAAAAATTCAGTCTCGCATAATCATACACGCGCACAGCAGTAAATAAGGCCATCCAGAAGTGCCCAGTGAGCCAGTTCGTTTCGGTGTGTGACCTGCGTGGTGGAAGGAGGTGCTCCCGACAATTTCTGCTTTGCAAACATTTCGTGATTTAACCCACCAGGGCTGCAACTGCCAGCACCCACTGAGTCACCAAAAACTAGGTAATTACCTTGTTGTTGTTAGTAATTTTTCTTAAACGTATGTATAATTCACATTTATTGAATGTTTAATATTGTAAGTGTTTGATTTAAAGTTCTAAAGTTTGGTGATGTTTTTATGGCAAGAAATAGGCCATGGGAACTTAACTCGTTTACATTAATTAGCCTACAGTAAAATTAGTTTCATTACACATCATTATGCTTAAAGTTGCCGTTTCTTTTTTTGAGGCAAAGTCTTGCTCTGTCGCCCAGGCTGGAGTGCAATGGTGCGATCTCGGCTCACTGCAACCTCCACCTTTCCGGTGCAAGTGATTCTCCTGCCTCAGCCTCCCAAGGAGCTGTGATTACAGGTGCATGCTACCAGGCCTGGCTAATTTTTGTATTTTTAGTAGTGACAGGATTTCCACCATGTTGCCCAGGCTGGTCTTGAATTCCTGACCTCAGGTGATCCGCCTACCTTGGCCTCCCAAAGTGCTGGGATTACAGGCATGAGCCACTGCACCCAGCCAAAATTGGTTTGATGATACATCATTTTGCTTAGTTGCAGTTTCTAAGAATACCTATTAAAGACAGTTGGTGAGGACTTACTGTATAATGCTGCGGGTTTCTTGGATCTTGGGCTAGGAGCCCCTGTAGTGGAGGTTCTGGGAAAAACCACTTGCCTGAGGGTTTACAAAACAAAGCCATGGTGGGAGGTAAGATTTCAAGGGGGTGGGAAGAGAGCTGGAACTGTGGCATGCCAGGGTTATCACTGTATGCCTTGCCCGAATGCTAAAATAACTTCACAATAAACACTTTCAAAGCATTTACTATCAGAACAATACGGACATAATAAAGTAGAAAGCAAGTCTGACAGTGTTTTGAGATGAGACATGAGACCTTCGGTGTTTCTCTGCCCAGCTCCCCCGGGCATGCTTGAGTCTCTTCTACCTTTAGGGGAGCCACAGATGGAGGAGTCTTTGAGGGGACTAAAGGAGAGGATTCATCCCTAAAAACTCAGAACTTGTGAAAGGGTCTGGATAAAGGTAAGGTGGCTTACTTTGGATAAATGTTGGCTTATCAAAGAGCCTTTATCCTTTCCCTGTCAGTGTGATTTATTCCAGGACATTCAGGTTTGAAGCAGAAAACGCTTGCCTGAAGTTGGCGTGCTTGAAGATTGCAGTTTGGGTCCAGTCAATCTCCTTTACAAGACCCAGGCAACTTTCATGAACAGCAGGTAAGTTATGAACAGGCTTTGGCGTGGGAGGGGCTGCAGTTGTGACATTTTTGTGCTGGACCAGCTGCTGGCTGGCCGAATTCTGGGTCTAATGTCTTTTAAAGTTTGTTATCTCTAATTGCTGCAAGGTTAGGAAGGGAGAATGTACCTGCAAAATGAACTGTGAATGCAGACTGGATGGGGCTGCTTTTTGAAAAGAAAAACATTTTCCCCAGTGGTCCAGATGCATTAAGACTATGAGAGAGAAAGGGCGGGGCTCGAAGAGCAGCTTATGGAGCGAGGTCACCAGTGAGCAGTCTGACCACATGACGACAACAAAAGTAAGCAAAATCCTGCATTTGCTACCTACAGGCTGTCTCCATTTAGGAAGCCATCTGGTTGAAAGGATAGAAAACCCTCTGGTCCATCTGCCTGGCAGGAAGGCAGGGGCTGAAAGAAAGCAGCGCTCTCTGGACAGGGAGGTGATGCTTCCCAGTTGCGGCTCTGTCTGCCCCGTTCCCCTGTGTATTTGGAGATGAATGTGGAATGGCTATCTTAAGCACTCTGATCCAGAACCTTCATGACTTGAAAGTTCTAGGTTTTTGAGTAATGGCAAGCACTTTCCTCTGATACATACACATGTGCAGCTGAGGACTTTTCTGCTGGGATGAGTGGGATGAGTGTGGGCGAACGATTCCCACATGAAAGGTGCTTCTCCTACCTCCTCATCACTTCCTTTTCTCTTCCGCATAGCCCCCTGTACCTTTTTGTTTTATCCAGAGTTTTTGTTTTTTTTTTAAACACTGCTTTTGGGCCAGGTGTGGTGGCTCACATCTGTAATCCCAGCACTTTGGGAGGCCAAGGCAGGCGGATCATGAGGTTAGGAGCTTGAGACCAGTCTGGCCAACGTGGCAAAACCCTGTCTCTACTAAAAATACAGAAATTAGCTGGGCGTGGTGGCGGGCGGCTGTAATCCCTACTTGGGAGGCTGAGGTTGCAGTGGGCCAAGATCAGGCCATTGTACTCCAGCCTGGGTGGCAGAGCAGAACTCCACCTACAGAAACCACCCCCACGGAAACCTGCTTTTGGCTTTCCGTTAGCTATCAGTTTTCTCTTCCATTGGTGTCTGTTTTTGTCCTGAATTAAGCTCTTCCCTCTGCTTGCTTTGGGGCTGCTGCCGCCTTGAGCCTAGGTGACAGCTCCTCTCAGTCTCATGAGCCCTGGGTTTTATATTTGGCGCTTTTACTGTCAACCCAGTCTAGTGAGTTTATATTTTGTTTTTAGTAACCTTTTTAAGTCCAAGTTAACTCGGGAGTGTCTATTTTGCTTTTTGTTGATTCCTTGTGATCCTGCATTGGGGTCACTTTCTAGAAAAGCAGGGCCCTGCCTGAGGGTATAGCCCACAGGGTGCAATGCGTCACGGTGGGGGGCGATTCTATAATGTGGCCTTAATGGTGTAAATCTTTGCGCATCTGAGATGTTCTCCGTGGCCTTCATACGTGCTGTTCTTTTGTGCATGGTCTACGTGTGTCTGAAATTCTCTACACACCTACTGGATCCAGCTTGTTAGGGATATTAAGTAAATCCTCCAGATCTTTTAAGTTTTTCTCACTGAGTTGGTCTGCTGATCGCCTGCTGTGAGAATGGATTTTACTTCTCTTTGTAGTTCTATCAGTTTTTGCTTTGACATTCTGAAGGTATAGTAGGTGGATGCCATTGTGTTTAGAAGTGTTGAAAATCAACAGTAAGGCAATGGCTTGCTTCTGGAATGCTTTGGAAACGGCGGCTCTGTTTTCTCATGTCCTGTTTCATCTTGATGGCTGCTTAGTCAATATTTAGAAAATAGTTACTTTATATCACATATGATAGACATAATAGTTAGCAAAAGAGTTATTAATGACTAAACTGTGTAAGTATATAATTATAAACCCTGGTAAAGCTATGAGGAGAAGGTACGGCCCCACCAGCTTGACGCTGGGAGGTGGTGGCGGCGAGGTCGCAGCAGAGCACCCTAAGTAAATACAGAGAAACGGACGTGGAGATACTGCCTTGGAGGCCAGGGACAGGCCCATGCAAAGGCCCTCAGAGGAAACGGGGAAAGAAGCCGAGCAGGGGCTGTGTGGGACCTCGGCGAGAGGCCCAGGGCGGCCAGGGATCCAAGGCCAGGGTGGCTGGATGGCTGCGGGTGCCACAGCTGGGCTACGTTTGAGTCGGCAGCATGTGGGACTCGAGCCCCAGCAAATGGCAGCTTTCCCAGGTGCTGGGGGCAATCGGGTAGGGACAGGGGACAGGCGCGTGCCTAGGGCTGCTTTCTGCCCCTGTGCGGAACTGCCTGTGGTTTTAAGATGGGTAAAACTGGTTCTTCCCATTTTTCTCCTTGCTCCCAGCTGAGGCACTTCTCTAAACATGGTTATAGGGAAAGGCCAGTGCAAGGTCGTAGTAGTGAGTGGACATGGTGTCGCAGGAGGAACGGCAGGCAGGGAGCGGGCTCTGGAAGGCCAGCTGGTCTACCGCAAACTCATAGGCACGGATCAGCCCCCGGTGTCTAGAGAGAGCACAAAGAGAACGACAGGTCAGGGCTGCCTCGCTGGCCCTCGCCCTGGCCGCATTCGCCTGAGACCACACAGAGGTTCATCTTCACAAAGGTGTCCTCTGGCACACAGTGTCCGTCACTCACCGTCCCGGGCTTAGTGGTCAGCAGGTGGGCGCAGCGAGTGTCACAGGGCAAGGCGCTGAAGCAAGGAGGCCAGGCCACGTCTAATGACAGAGGCATGTGCGCCTACCTGCAAGGGGGCTGGGCGGGTGGCGTCTCTTGCTTGGCAGCCAAGTCACCCAGCAGACTGAGTGCGAGGACTCGATTCGAGGATGGGATCTCACCCCCATGACCGGATTCTAAGCACAGCAGGCCCCTCAGCATATGGCTTCCTCCCTCTCTATGCAGCCGGCAGAGTGGACCCGCCCCACAGGGCTGTCCCGCTTCAGACGCTGGGAGCTCAGTACAGGTCGGCATCCACGTTTATGTTCCCACTTCCTAGAAATGCAGGGCCCTGCCTAACGGCATAGCCCATAGGATGCAGTGTGTTACAGGGTTGGGGAGGGGGATTCTATACATCAGTCAAACTAAGATGGTCTCTTCTGAATATGGGCAGATCCAGCCCTGCCCACCGCTCACCTCCTGTGAGGAGTGAAGTTGTCCCAATCGGCGTTCCGCACCACCGGCTGGCAGGGCACATTGGCCGTGATGAGGCTGCGACTGCTGAATGAGACGTGCTTTACGGGGTGTCTAGAAGGCAGCGGGAGAGAGCTCAGAAGGCCGCGTCCATGGGGCCTGCGTACGCCTGCCCTTGCTGCTGCGGACCAGGGGCTTCAGAGCTGCAGGGATTCTAGAACCCACGAAGCTAAGCTTCTCTTTTACACAGGAGGGAGCAGTGTCTCACCTCAGTTCCCAAAGCTCAGGTGACAAGGCCACACTCTGGGCACGACTCTGTAAAACGGTCTACATGCCCCGAACCCATGCTGGCGTCTACCCCAGCAACCTGGTACACTCCGGATACATCCTACTGGAGACAGATCAGCCACATGCAACAGACAGGTCCCTCGCTGCCTCCCTGGGCAAGTCCCTTGAGCTCTCCCAGCCAGGCGCCCCATCATCTAGAGGGCACTGGGGGCATGTTAAGTGTCAGTCCATTAAAGGCGCCTCCACCCTGCTCACAGGGCTGCAGTGATGCATGTACCCTGGGTGGTGAAAGCACGTTCGGGAAATCTTGGAACAAAATGGTCCTATGTTTGTTGAACAGAGGCTTGTGTTGGTTCTGAACCTTTCGTGGAGTCCCTGCCGTGGTCAAGGCACTGGGCCAGGAGACGCTGGATTAAAAAGATGTCTTATCCAGGTGGATGTCTGCCCCAGGGAGGGCCCTAGCTAGTGAAGAAGGTAAGATGCAGTCCCAGAAAATGTGACCAATGCTTCTGAAGCACGAGGGACCTTACAAGCTACAAAGAATGTGTGACCCAGAATGAAGCGCTGGGAGGCGCAGCAGGCTGAAAGGGTCTGCCAGGGAGGGGGCGCAGGAGGGACGCCGCCTGTGTGGCTGATCCCAGGACGGCTGGGGCTGCACCCCTTGACTAACGCACAGGACTCTTGGGAGGGAAGCTGGGGAGCAGTTGGAGCCCTGCCTCCCTGGGGTGGGGACACACACAGGAGGAGAGTGGTGGCAGACTTGGCATGGGGCCTGGAGGATGAGACAGCCCCACAGAGGGAGGGAGGGCAGGCTTGGTGGAGGCCTGCAGCCTGGCAGATGCATGGTGCCCTGTCAGGCAGGCGAGGACCAAAGGGAGAACCCTGAGAGGACCTGGGCTGGAGGGACTGAAGTAGAGAGCGGGAGGGCCATGACAGCAGCCAAAGGACAGCCAGCCCGGGGCTATAAGTGAATAGGGCCTGGCAGCAGGTGAGGACTTGAGCAAGTCAGAGAGGTCTGGGCAGGAGACGTGTGTCTGTGAGCCTTGTGTTGCTAGAAACAGTGAGGGACAGAGGCCGTGCTGGGACAGGACCACACCCTGGGGAAAGCCGTCCTTACACAGGCTTCATCTCAGTGGCCTGTTCCAGGGAATGAAGCTTTGCAGAGAGAAAAATGAGAGCTGTTGGAGTTGGGGCTGGTGACATCCCTGAGGACCTGGATCGCGGATCCAGTCATTGCTTTACAACAAATACTAGGTTTTCCTCCAGGGCAAATGCTTCCCGGAATTCTGTTGCGGGAGTTTTAGTTGCTGTTTGGTGCCACCTGGTGGCAATCTAGTGCATCACCATGGAACTAGAAAAAGGCCTGAGGCCTCTGGGACAGGACAGCCACAGCAAGGGGCAGGCTGGGCAGGACCTGGACTCTGATAAAATCTGCCGGCCACACTGTTCGCCAGCACCGCCCTCCAAGGAAGAAGCCCATTCTGCATTTACCCCTGCCGCCTCGTGGAGACTTCTGTCAAATTGCTGCCGTTGCACTTGAAGGAAGACTATGCTGCTCTCCGCGGTTGCGTTCATCTGGATTTGCAGGAAGCGGGGAGCACGTCTCAGTTCATGTGCGAGGGCCTCGCCCTGTTTCTGCTCATCTGTGTTGTCATGCTCATAGCCTACTGGCCCAGAATCTTCTATTTTAGAGAGATGGGGTTTCATTCTGTTCCCCAGGCTGGAGTACAGTGGCACAATCACTGTAGCCTCAAACTCCTGGGCTCCACGAAGCAATCCTCCCCCATCAGCCTCCTGAGTTGCTGGGACCATAGGTACATGCCAACGTGCCTGGCCGAATGTCTTCACAGCGGCGCTGAGGGGTAGTGAGGGAGAGGACCAGTTGCCTCTGTCCCTACCTGTCTCGAAAGCAGTGTCTCCTATTCGAGGCCTGAGGGGCCAGGTAGAGGTGGTGGCCTCGAGCCTGCCCCGGGCTGCTGCTTTAAACTTAAGGGGCAGGCTCAATGAAAATGTCTTAACCAGTCGGGCGCCATTGGCTGAAACCTACATCTGTGAAGCCATCAGCCTGTGCTGAGGATAGTATCTATTTATATCTCGAATAGTGGTGTTAAAGGTGGAAGATGACAAATTTCTCCTTTGTTGGAGCCTGAACCCCTTCGGTCCTAAATGGTCTTCTATCTAAACATCATGAGCGAAGTCTATGCACGGGGCAGAAGACCGTGATTACCTGTGATGGGCTCGAGTGGAGGACGGCGGGCTGGGACAGCCCTGCTTTCCGCCTGTGAGCAGGTGGGGTGTCACCTCTTCTGCTTATTAAGATGAAGGAATCCTAAATAGTACTTTCATTCTTAGAGAAAGCTGGGTCTGAACTGTGGCGATCTGAATGATGTCACAGTGAGGGTTCACCCAGCGAAGCCCAGGGGTAGGGGGCATTTAGCACTGTGCCTGGTGCAGGCTGACTAGGGCTGCCTTCCCTCTTCCTACTAGAAACTCCCAAGAGTGTCTAGAATGCATCTTACCCAGAATACACCTCCCACAGCTTCTGGTTCATCCGATAATCCCACACGGACACCAGGCCTTCCTCGCCTCCGCTGACGATCTTCCAGTCGTCCATCTGCACAGTAGAGACCCCAAGCTGGTGGGCAGAGAGTGACAGCGCGATGTTACTGGTGCGGAGGTCGTGGATCCTCACCCTGGACAGGCCCAAGAAAAGCACAGAAGGGAAATGGGGTTAGCGTCAAAGCTTGAAATGACAAACTCCCCCTCTGCTGTGCTGGTCTGTGCACAACACTGCTATGAAAGAACTCAGCTGCAAACATCAATAATAATATCAGACTTTTATCTCCTAATTAGTACAGTGTCAGGGAGAACCTACAACCGTCTAATCAGAACGGTTTAAAAGCACACAGAGCAAGAAAGACGCAGCCCAAGGACAGTGGCTGTCCACTTGATCTGCTTAACAGGGAAGGGGCACCCGCGTCACTCAGGAGGAGGCTGAGATCTGCCTGGCTCTGTGGCTGCACAAGCGGGTTGGCCTGAGAAACCTGTCCCAGCAGTAGCTGTGCTGCCCGGCACAGTAGTTTTGCTGTGGGTAAAACCACCTGTTAAGGGCAAGAGCTACACAGCCAGACACCTGGATCCTCACCCGTTAGGAAAATCCACTCGACTTTGTGAGTTCAGCACTGTGTTGTTGGAGCTGAGGAAGGGAGCGCCTTTATACCTGACTACACACAGCAGAGCAGGGATAAGGGGGTGTGCGCTCTGTGCAGTCACTTCTTGAAATAATTACTTGCCTTATAATAATCCGCATTTCTTCAAGAACCTCTTTAAAAACTACTTTTTATATACGGTGAATGTTTCACATGAGGATAAATTAAGGTAATGGGACAGAAATCTCTTATCCACTACAACCACCACCATACTTAATTCCCACAGTAAGCCACAAAGGCTAAAAGTAAATTCAATTCATTACATGTAATAACTGTAAAGAAGCGTTTAAGAGACCCCATGATGCAAGTGGAAAAAGACAGTTCCTGCCCTGAAAAGACCCTACCATCCATCTGGGAACAGGACAAACACAATGATATATGATTCAATGTGATCATAAATGCATGTCTGACTCAAAAGATGTGAAACATGTCCTGTGCCCTTAGTCACACGCACACACACGCACACACACACACACACACACACACACACACACTGATTTTCCAAGTTCTGAGGGAAAATTATTTTGAACCAAAAATTCTAAACCTAGCTTAGCTACCAAGTTGGAAGGCATAATAAAGACCTTTTTTTTCTTTAACAGAAAAGGACTCACAGTGAACTACCTGGGGATACTCTAAAAGAAAGTGGCATGGCAATATACCAGAACAAGAAGACAGATGGCTTAAGTGGGACCTCATGTGTCTGCTGGGTCCATAGAGGCACACAGGGCAAACCTACCTATTAAGAGGAGCTGCCGATGGATCACAAAGTAAAAATACATGCTACGCGTGAAAAATACATTTGCACACAAGGAGGAAAATACGTTACAATTGTAATACTAGAAAAGGCAGATTTCAAGGCAAAAAGCATGAGCTGAGAGCACTTTATGACAGTGAAGGGGGCAGTTTACTCAATGTTTGGTCAGACTAACCTGGAAAAAACAAAACTACAGGGATCAAATTTCTTTTGTACAGGTTTTGTTTTTTACTATTAAAGACAGGGTCTCACTCCCGTCTGGAAAGCAGTGCACTATCGCTCACTGCAGCCTCAAATTCCTAGCCTCGGGATTGTCTAACCTCCCAAAGCATGTGCCACATGACTGGCTACTTTTTTTTTTTTTTTTAAAGTAGAGACGGTTTTGTCATGTTGCCAGGCTGGTCTTGAACTCCTGGGCTCAAAGGATCCACCTGCCTCAGCCTCCTAAAGTGCCGGGATTACAGGCATGTGCCACTGCACCCAGCCTGTTTTTGTCTTTGTAATTGTTTCTTTAGTCACCATAATCTTTTCAGGTTTTCTGTTTCTTGAATTAATTTTAAAAAATCTCCAAATCTGAAAACTTAGATGAATAAACGGCTTTCTGGGAAAATAAATAAGAATTATCAAAACGAATCCCCAGGGGACAGAAAATCCAAGTAGATAAAATAACAAATAGACTGAGGAAGCCAGCAAGGGGCAACAGTCCCTGCAAAGAAGGAACAAGTGACTGGCCAGACCTGTGAGGACCAGCTACCTCCAGGTCTAAGGCAGCTGTTCCACAGCCTAGGAAAGGCAGGAGGTAAAGCTCCAAATTCTCCACAAAGCCAGCTTTCTGTTGCCAAAGCCTAACCCTGAGAGCACAATCAAAGAGAACTACATATCTGCATGAAATCTCAACGACAGACTCCAAGAAAACTACTTACCCGAATGCAATCTCAGTAACAGACTCCATAGCGAGACGCCGCAGATAAGTAGAATCTACGAAAAACCGCCGGTCATGTCCATGGATGCCAAAAGCAGCGGGATGAAACATCACACCGTTCCTGATGCTGTCGTTAGAAACAGTGGGCCACTTTCACCACCGTTAATTTACACTGGTTTTTAAAAACCAGGTACAATTACACAAAAGGAAAAAATGAAAGTATAAAAATCAGAAAGAAGTGAGTAGACTTCTCAGTGAGAAGGGACAGTCCCAGAGAATTCAGTAATACACAGTCAAATATAAATTTATGTGCCAAAATCTAGTTTAAAAAATAGAATAAAAAATGACCCGCTTGAAACAGCAGTTAGAGGCAAAATACTCTGTAATAATTTTCTCAACTTGGAGCTCTGCTACTTATATTACACAAAATAAATTATAGAGGGCACAAGGAGTTACACATAATTATACTATAAAAAAGATTCTGAGGAGGGAAGGCCTTTCTAAACAAAACCAAGTCCATAAGGTGAAAAGATTGATAACTACACATAAAAGGGTTTGACTGTTTCCTATGAAGGGGAACAATCAGAAAGTCAAATGACAAACTGAGGAAAATGTTTGCCACAAAGAGGCTAATGTGTTATAATAAATAAATGCCTTCAAATAAATAGTAAAGACTGACAAACCCCTTATTAAATTGAGAGAAAAGAAAAAGCAATTCACAGAAAAATATTGATGGCTTTTAAACACGTGTAAGATGTTTAAGTTTACTGGTAATAAGAGAAATTACACAGTAAAACTACAATGCAGTGCCACCTGTCGCCTGTCTACCCAGCAAAAGTAAAGTTTGGTAACATGCCCTCCAAGGCACTGTGTGGCAGCAAGACATGGACAGGTACTCCTAGACAGCTGATGCGAGCAGAAATCCTTCTTTAGGGAGTGACTTGGCAATATCCACCCAAATACCCCACGCCCCTCACCGAGCCAGCAATTCCACTTCTAGGAGGCAGCTCTACATGTTTCACAGACACAAGGCCAGTCACCAAAGCACTGCTCTTAGTCGCAAAGGAGGCTTCTGTTTCAGCCATTTTGACGCTTCCACTGCAAAACGCTTACTAGTGCTGGATAAATATAACTAACAAACTTTTAAGGGCATTGCTGAATTCACATAGTAAGTGACTTCCCCCGGACCTGAGCTGAAAACCAGATGGGAGAGGGTGAGCTGCAACTTCAGTTGCCAGTGTGGTGGGGGAGGCTGCTGGCAAGCGCCAGGCTCAGGTCCGTGGGTTCATCAAACACACTGAAGGGCCACCCAAGGCAGGGAGGGGAGTGTGGAGATTCCTGCTTTAAATACAAAAGCATGAAAGTATAGTCCCTGAAATTAAGTTCGGGAGACTGGCTGGAAGCAGATCAGAGAGTGTGTGAATTAGAAGAAAAATCTGAGGAATGCGGGGTTAAGAGACATGAGGGACACAGCGGTGGTGCAGCATGCACCCACAGTCCTGGAAGGAGAAAACAGTGCAGATAGTTAAGAGCTCATGTCTTCCCAGAACTAAAGAAAGACATGCATGCCGACTCAATGCACGCTAATCAATAAAGGAAAAGAAATACATACCTAAGAGTGTAACTTAAAAAATGGGAAAACACAGACAAAGAGGTCTTAAAAACAGCCTGAGAGAAAAAGACATGACCTATTAAGGAAAGATAATTATACTGACAGGAAAAACTAGAAACAACACTTAAGCCATCATGAATGGGAATGACTGGATGTAGGTGGCAGGATTACCTAGCTCATCCACTGAGTGCTGGTTAAAGCAATCACGGTACATCCACACAGTGGGACCCGGCGTAGTCATTAGAGAATGGGCAGAACCACACAGGCCGACTGGCAGCCGTGCACACAGGCATGTGCCGGGGGACATGTTCAGGCTGTGAGTGTGTGGGCGCGCCCTGCAGAACGCGCAGCACTGAGCAGTCGCAATCAGGGAGGCTGACGAGGCCTCCTGGGAACAGGGACCCACCTCACCCTCTATGCTACCTTGCTTTTCAGTCCCATTATGAATGTGCATACTTCCTGTTTAAATAAAACCGAACAATTTTAAAGACAAAGTTCTGGAAGCACATAACTTGAACATTAACAGCAATTACCTTGGAGAAGAATGAGGGCAATAAAGGAGGCTTTTGTGTTTTATTCTGGACACTGCCATGTTTAAAAAACAAGAATTCGCCGGGCGCGGTGGCTCAAGCCTGTAATCCCAGCACTTTGGGAGGCCGAGGCGGGTGGATCACGAGGTCAAGAGATCGAGACCATCCTGGTCAACATGGTGAAACCCCGTCTCTACTAA
>NW_016107374.1:5900228-5942947 GCF_001604975.1 Cebus imitator | reverse complement strand
AAGAATTCATCCGTGACGGGGAGGCCTTCAGCGGTACTGGTCGCCCTCTGTTTCTTGAGCTGAGAGGTGGAGGTGTGGGCATTCTCTGTTGTTCTTGAAACTGTACACGTACCTTCTAGATGCTCCCATACATCTGTTCTGTTTCATAATTTAAAAACAATACTGTCATCTATTTCTTAGATAAGGTGAAATAAAATAGGATGGTAACAGCACATCGTTTGAGAACACGGAGGAGGGACTGTTTCTTCTTCCTGCTAGGCCATGTGAACTGACAAGGCAGCGCAGGAGAACAGAGAGGTCCGTTGCTACAAATGCTGTTCAGTCCCGGATCTGCCAGTGAGGGATCTGGGACCAGAAAGACGCAGAGAGCATGAAGACTACTCTGAAAACCAAGGCGTCTCTCGGGAGCACTTACAGACACCTCTCCTTAGGCACGTGTAGGTAAGAGAACTCGGGCTGTGTGGGCAGAGAAGAGAGAAGAATAAATGCTGGAAACGGAACTCTGACTTTAGGCCAGAATGGGAACTTGAAAAGGACTGGGGAAGGGGGAGCGGAAATGTTTACCAAGTAGTTTTCAGTGCATATTTGGTTAATCAGAGTCTATTCTGCTATAGTGATTTCCATAAAGAGCCCCTCTGTTGAATATTTATACTCCATAATTTACAGTTTGGCTGTTAAGGAGACAAAGGCAAACACAAATTTGGTCCAGAAGTTCAAAGTTTGCCATCTGTTTTCCTATTGTATTTAGATACCAGTATGGATGGCTCCAAACAAAATAAACAAATAAACCAAAAGATACAGCCTTAGTGTCTTTTATATCACTAAGGAAAAAAAAATAGGCCAAACCAGCTTTAACGTCTCCCCATAAGAAAAAAGGAAAACCATTTTTCTGACATCTCCTTAGAGAAGCACCGCTCTGGCTTCTTGTCAACAACAGACAGAAACAGCAGACAGCACAGCATGCCAAGTCCACCCAAGCCATTCAGATTCACATGAAGAAACAGGTACCTGCCTCGGACATCTGACAGCACGCAGCACCGGCCCGAACGCCGTGCACCTTGGCAAAGCCTATCGTCGGCTCAGCCCTTGAACCAAATACTCGATGCTGGGAAACAGGTAGCACAGCAAATGGCACCAAAACATGCCAAGACAGCCGATTCCAGGGACAAAGAGGAGCCAACGGTAGATATTGTGAATCCCTATCTAGTGAGTATTTCATCAACTTTGCCTATTGAAAAGAAAAATAATTGGTCTGAAAGCTGTAATTGTATTATGTTTAATATTCATGGTTGGGTTTGGAGGACGGTTCCAACACTCCCTCTCTCCAGCCCCTCTCTAATGAAAATCACACCATAGGAGTCGGCTGTAGCCCACCAATTAAAACAAAAGACACCAGAACCTTCCAAAGACTCCAACAGAGGAGCATCCATCTGATGGGCAGGAAAACGTGCTGGAAGTGAAAGGGAGGCACGCTCTGGTTGGTCCTGTGTTAAGAGCTTTGAATAACTTATTATAACACTTGCAGATGGAGCAAATGCAACATTTACACCCCAATCCCTCTCTCTCTAACAGCAGGCAGCAGTGGCACGAGCACAGCACACAACTTTATACTTGTCAGGGCAAGAAGCAAGCACTGAGACTCTGTAATTGGGGGGTCACAACTCAGGGCGCGCTTCCTATTGGCTTGGATTAAATACTCCCATATGATAATGAGGCACACTGTATCTGACGGCAAGCTGAAGCCTATTCAGTGTCTGGCTCGGCAGTTTCATTAAGGAGGACCTGACCTTCAGCTATATTTCTATCCAGAAAATAAAGGGAACAAGCAATAAGGTGTTACAATGGAGGCTTTTTTTTTTTTTTTTGAACAAATTAATTTTTAAAATAGTATTTTTGTAAAAAAGAAATCAATACATGATTCTGTTTGGTCTCACTGAACCTTGGGCTATTAAAGAGGATTTTAAATATAACCTTATATGCCAAAATCAATAGCTTTATCTACAAAGCACTGACGATGGCCTTCGGTGAAAGATTCATTTTAAACAGCAACTAGAAAAACACGTATTTTCAGGTAGAAGTGGAAATACATGTTTTGCTAGTTGCTGTTCAATCCAACTAGGCTAGTTTAATCCAACTAGGCTAAGCTTAGTGCTTTCTGTATTTTAAGTCTGTACCTCTGAAGTTTAGAGTTCTTTGTAAGTAGAACATAAAATTCTATATGGCCAAGTAACAAGCCCTTCAGACTGGTCACTGAACCTTTCTGGTCCAGCATTAGATGGTCTTGAAGAGATCTGCTAGACCCAACATTCTGAGATCCATAACAAGTCCACCCAGTGGACAAAGATGATAACGTGTATACGGCCAAAAAAGGAGCACTGGATCCCAAGTTGGAAATACTAAAACTTCTAGTTATTAACTAAGTCATATGAATATGTCCTATATCCATATTGCTACTTTCATAGACAGTGATGCTGTTGGACATGCCTGACATTTGGAAGTTTACTGTATATTACTTATTTTAAAAAAGGTGAGGTATTGTAATCAAAAAGCTGTAGGTAATCCAGGCAGTGTGGCAGTGCCAGAACACAGACATACAGATCAATGGAATAGAACTGAGAGTCCAGAATAAACCCTCAAAGTTACAGTCCACTGATTTTCAACAGTGGTGCCAAGACAACTGAATGGGGAGAGAATTGTCTTTTCAACAGATGGTGCCAGGATAGCTGAATATTCACATGCAAAAGAATGAAGTTTAGGTCTCTACCTCACACCATATATAAAAATTAACTCCAAATGGATCACAGACGTCAGCGTAAGAGCCAAAACTATAAAACCCTCTGAAGAAAACTTAGGAGTTAATCTTCATGAGCCTGGGTTAAGAAATGGTTCCTTAGCTATGACATCAATAGCACAAATGACAAAAGGAAAAAATAGATAAATGGAATGTCATCAAAATTGAAAACTTGTGTGCTTCAAAGAATACAATCTAGAAAGTGAAAAGACAACCCACAGAATGGGAGAAAATATTTTGCAAATCACATATCTGATGAGAGATTTGTACATGGGCTATATAAACAACTCTAATAAGCACGTGAAAAGATATTCACCACCACTGGCCGTCAGAGAAATGCAAATCTAGAATTCAAGACAGTAGCAAGGGCTGGTGACAAGGTAGAGAAACTGGAACCCTCAATCCAGGGCTGGTGGGAATGTAAAAGGGTACAGCCACTATAGAAGAGTCTGGCAATTCCTCAAATGGTTCAACACAGAATTACCACAAATGCCAGCAATTCCACTCCCAGTGTATTTCCCCAGTGGAACTGAAAATATGCATCCACATACAAACGTACACATAAATGATAACAGTAACATTATCATAGTCAAAAAGTGGAAGCAACCCAAATGTCCATTAACTGATGAATGGATAAAGAAAACGTAGTATATCTGTAAAAGGGAATATTACTTGGCCAGAAAAAGGAATGACCTACTGATACATTCTACAAATTGGGTTTATCTTAAAAACATGCTAAGTGGAATAAGCCAGTCCTAGAAGGTCACAAGGTACATCATTCTATTTATAGGAGATGCTCAGGCAAATGCTTAGAGAAATAAAGTAGATTAGTGGTTGCTTAAAGCTGGAGGGATGAGGAAAATGGGGAGTGCCGTTAATGGGTATGGGGTTTCTATTTGGGGTGATGAAAATGTTCTAAAATGGACTGTAGTGATGACTGCACAACCTCATGGACCTACTAAAAACACGAAATTGTACGATTTAAATTGGTGAATTATGTGGCATGTAAATTAAATCTCAATATAGCTCCTAAAAAATAAACTTGAGACTATGGGGGAAAACACTGGAATTTGCTGGCTCAATGACTGTTGCCTTAGCAACCCAATTACAGCCTGGCATTTGCCCTTAGCACCAACTCTTGGTTCTCCATAGCATGGATTAGCTTCTCCCTGCTAGATCCCCAGTTTCACTGGTGAAAATGAGCAGATCACAGATGAGAAGGCTGAGAGCTACAGAATGGGAAGGGCCCTCATTTAATACAGCCCTCAACCACCGGCTACAGTGCTGACTTAAGTCACTGAAAAGAAAGGAGGGCATTCTGATTCTGGCCAGGTTGGAATAAGCCCACTACTGCCTCTCTCCTGCTGACTGCCAGCAAAACTTACGGACAAAACACAAATACAAACACCTGAGGACTCTGGAGAGTCAACCCAAGCTGATGGATTGCAGAGGAGAGTCAAACCTATGGAAGTGGCCGTATGGGGAGGAGTTTCCCATTTTTTCCCTTTTCCTCTTGCAGCCTTGCCCTGAGTATGGGCTACAATATGCAGCACTGTGAGGTGGTACAGGACGCCAAAACTCCAATAGAAACTCCAGCCTTCTGACCAGAGGAACAGAGGGGGGCCCTGCAGTCCCCAAAGAATAGGGATGAGGGTTGTTGTGGGTTTTTTCCTCTTTCTTGTGGCTGTGTCCCAAGGACAGTTCCTAGTCACATGCTGCATGGTGGCAGCAATGCAGGTAGGTAGAACTCTGACAGAAACCCCATCTTTCTGACCAGAGAACTATAAGGTAAAGGAGTCCCTGAAGGCTGGAAAGTGTAAGGATTAAGAGAGGAGGAACCTAGAGAAAGTGATTTCATAGTACCGTGTCTAAACCCACATAAATCCCAGGCTCATCCCTGGGCTATGTGGGACAGATTCAAAGCAGGACAGCAAAGGCTTTAAGAGCTCAAATAAGACTGAACCACTGCCAAGCCTCAGAATACCCCAAGTGGCATATGCACAGACCAAAAACAGAAAAGAAATTAAACAGCTTTGGAAAGCAAACTGACATTGGAGTCACCACCCACAGAGGGCAAAACAGAACTTGCCGTCTGAACCTAATCAGGGTGACTGCCTGTTTAAAAGCAAAACAAAACAAAAATCATTCTTTGAAGGATTACATAACAGGATCCAGAGGGTATCTAACACAACATCCACAATGTCCAGAATACAATTCAAAATTACTTGACATATCCCAAACCAAAACCCAAACAGGAAAAGGGAAAAGACAATTAACAGATGTCAACACTAAGATTAATCAGTTTGGGAATCCTCAATGACTTTAAAGAACCTGTGTAGCTATATTCCACAAGGTAAAGGTAAAATGCACAGGAACAGTAACAGCAACAACCTCAGCAGAGACACAGAAACTATACATATAAAATGAATGGAAATTTTTAACTAAGAAAATACGAAATCTGAAATAAAAAAATCATTGGACAGGCTCAACAGCAGAATGGAGATGACACGGGAAAGAGTCCGTAAACCTGAAGTTAGATCAACAGAGATGATGCAAAGATTTGTGAATGAACATGAACAGAGCTTTGGTGACCTATTGGAAATTTTCATAAGGTTTAACATTTACATGATTGAGGTTATCAGAAAGGGAGGAGAAAGAGATTATTAGTTCAGAAAAACTATGTAAGAAAATAATGGCATGAAACTTACCAAATTTAGTGAAAGACATACATATACAGATTCTAAATGTTTAATAAACCCCAGACAGGGTTTAAACTAAAAACAACAACAACAAAAAAGATTATTTCCTGCAGACTTTTCCTTAGTGGCTCATTCAAGCTTCTAATAAATGTCCCAATTCCTAAGCTATTAATTCATTGTTGCCTTCAGTGAATATATACTTTCATTTCATTGAAAACACCATTGATTCCAAGAAGCATCATTACTTTATATAACTTTTTAAAGTGCTGCCATTTTATGATGCAATTATAAAAGTCCATTCTGATTTCATAGATGTGAAATTTTTTTAAACGTACATCTTAGAATGAATAGAAAATATACTGTGCTAGACACCCATTGAGTACGAGACAGAGTATGGTAAGTGGAATGGACAGGAGCAGCCAGTCCTAACGCCAATGTGTATCACTCCCCAGTACCATTACTCATTGCTCTTTCTTCTTAGTCTTAGCAAGAAAAGACAAAATATGCATTCAGAAAAACTCATTATCTATACTGATAAAACTCTTATGCAAAATCCCACTTTTCTCTCTACCTCCATGTTTACAATCCTTCCCTCCCAGCGAGGGAAAAGCATACTCTAACCGTAAGTCAGTTTCCACCCCAATCTTTCTCTTGCTCTTCATCAGACTCTGTTTATTCTCTAGTTTTTCTTTATTTTTTGAGATGGAGTCTCACTCTGTCACCCAGGTTGGAATGCAGTGGTGTGATCTCGGCTACTGAAACCTCTCTTTGCCTCCTGGGTTCAAGTGATTCTCCTGCCACAGCCTCCTGAGTAGCTGGAGTTAGAAGCACATGCCACCACACCTGGCTAATTTTTGTATTTTAGTAGACATGGGGTTTCCCCATCTGGCCAGGCTGACCTTGAACTCTTGACCTCAAGTGTCTGGTTTTTCTTGAGAGAGCGATAGGCTAGATATTTTTTCATTTTTAATTGAAGCCCATTGTCCCCCCACACCCCCAAAATAAAACTCTCCAAAATTCCACCCATGTTTGCAAACTACTTAAAACTGATTCCTTACTTTAATGGAAACATATCTTTGTCTTAATCTGGGGCAGTTTTATGTACCTTTAGAGTCCATCTCATTCCCAAGTTATTTATAAAGCACTAAGAAAATGCAGTGGAAATTAAATTTTTAAAATAAAACAGGCAGGCTCTAGGGTTTGTAAAAAATTGCATCAGTCAGTAAGTGACAGCCAAGGACATAGTTCTCTTCATAGTATTTGACCCCTTACTCCCACTTTTGACATAAAACATAAGCTATGTAAGCCTGGGCCAGCATCTCTAAAGAGATCTGACTCACAGCTATTAAGCCTCTGGGGGAAAAAAGTGAGACTTCTCTCCACACACAGTCTAGCTTCCTCATTCCTTTTTTCTAGATGTGCAATTTTATTAAAACAACAAAAACAGATTTTCCCCTGTATTCTAAGCTGCTGACCCAGCAACCCTGACCCAGGGAGTATTCTTACATATGATGGCTGGCCCCTAATGTACCAGCAGTGGGCACACAGCTGGCACTGCTCGACGACTCACAGTGGTTAAATGCCAATTTGGATGCCCCACCTTCAACTCAAAGTCACCAGTTTGTTCTTTTCATCCACAGAGATAGAGCGTTTTTTAAAAAATGTAACATTGGCTTACTAATAAAATGGATTTAACATGATCAAATTTGGACTGCAAACTGACCAGAGAACCTGTGACACCAGGCATGACACCCCTCTCTGGCAGCACATACATAATGAGGCAGCCTGCTCCAGAGGAAAGGTCAGCTTTACTGAGTGCATAGAGTCACCCCTCAGTATCCACGGGGGACTGGATCCAAGACCCCCTGCCGATTCCAAAATCCACAGATACTCAGGTCCCACTTCACACAGAAAATGGCGTGGTATTTGCATATAGCCTACACATAACCTCCCATAGAAACCATCTCTAGATTACTTATAATACCTAATACAATGCCTACACATCATTTCATTATGGATTCAATATAGTACCTGGCTTGCTGCAAATTCAAGTGTTGCTTTTTGGAACTTGGTAGAAGTTTTTTCTTAATATTTTTGTAATTATGCAGAAAGCAGCGCTTTCCTCTCTGCAGCACCCTTCTAGTTTCCGGCGAGCCTAGCTGTGGCTGAAGCTCTAAATGCGCACACTGCAAGCAGACTCTGAGCATCACCCACATCCCCAAAAGCCCTCCACATCGCCTTGCCTCGAAAACAAACAGCTGCCAGGTCAGTGGATGGAGATGCTAGAAGCAGAGCGTGGAGCCTCTGCATAGTTCAGCCTGAAGACTAAAATGCAGGATTAAGACTACAAACTGACTTGATTCTTTTGCTGTGCCACATGTGGGCCACTTACCAAGCCTGATTTCTAAGGAGAACTAGCCTGGCGCGTGCCCAGACGCACACTGAGGAGTTCAGCCCTCAAGCACTGCAGTATCAGCCATTTTAGGAGGCCATGAGGAAAAATGATTATTTTTCTTCCTGATAAAGCATACTCACATCATCTTCTTGCTCTAAGTTGGGGGCAGACAGCTAGGGGTGAAGGTCAGGAGTTGGAAATATTATTGGACGAAGTAATTATTTTTGCAAGCTGCTGCAGTGGCAGGACAGAGATCTGGGCTCTGGCACAGAGGGGCACCCGCCTCACGATCTGACACCCGCCTCTGAGCAGCCCACCACCTGCAGCCCGGGGCCGGGCCCAGGGGAGGGGGCACCAGCAGCCCCTGGCCCTCAGCCATGCTACCTCTCTTCGGGGCACCAGATCAGACACAGCAGATAAATGGCCAAAAAAAAAAAGACCGGGGGGCGGTGGGGTGGGGGGAAGAAAAGGAAAAGAAAAAAACAATAAGAGAGGAGGCAAGGAGGGGGGAAGAAACCTAAAATTTGGACTCAGAGGGTCTTTTCAAACACTTTAATCCTTTCATGCTGATGGTTCCTGGGGCGCTGGGGGCTGGCACGGGCCCCTGTACCGGGAAAATCCGACTCCCTAAGCCAATGTGTTAAAGAGAAGGCTGCTAATCAGCTAAATAGAAACTGGAATCTGTTCACATGAAGTCTCTTTTTCCCTCCATCACCAGAGGGACACCACAGTGTTCTGAAATACACTCTTGACATCATTTGGCAGGCAACCCTATTTTGTTGAACATGATTCATCCCTTAGGTTATTGTTTTTAATATGAGAAAGTGAGCTTTTAAGTGCCAAACAAATTTTGCAGCAGGGGGACAAAAGATATTCCAAGTGGTCTCCCTGGACCTCCTACCAACTGCGTCCACCAAATGGCTTAAAAGAAAACCTTCCCGTGGTGCTTCAGAAATGAAGCAGAGACATAGCTATATCCAACCATTACCTAATACAGGACTTTGTTCCCCGCATCTAGAGTGTTTACGGGATCGGGGCTGAACTCAGGTGGGCAGCGCTGTTGAGTGAGAACCAGGCAGTGTGAGCAGTGCAGTGGGGGCCTTAGCAGAAGCTGCGGGGCTGCAAGGCAATGCCCTTTCAACTCACGTACCTCCCATCCCTGTTGCCACTGACCATGAGGTTGGGAGGGCTGTCGTTGAGGTTGACACACGTGAAGTCACGGAGAACGTTACCCAGCTTCAAGAGGTGACGTCCTGCTTCCAGGCCATACAGCAGAATCTGAGGGAGGAAGAGAAATGTGTGGGCCCACAATTCTGTACACCCGACAGACATCAAACACTTTCATTTCACCGACGGGGAGGACATGATCCTTACCACTCAGCTCCCGGGAAGATGTTCTGCCACTTACTTTCCTGATCTTTTTCAGGTTACTGATAGTATAGGGACATGGCTATTAGCGTGCTAGAAAGAAATGCAAAGGAAGATAGAAGGAAATCCCATGAATTCCTCAGACCAAGGTGATAACTCACAGGCCACAAGGAAAATGCCAAGTGGGGAAATCAGGTATACTAATTCCTTAATAAAGAGAAAGACATCCGGAAACTAAGGGCCACTGACTGCTTCTGATTTGGAATGAATGGGAAAGCTTGCAAGGCATCAGGGAACTTGCAGATGAACCAGCATGAGTTCTCATCTGAATTTATACCACAGGAGGGAAAAGAAAGAATAGTACAAAGACCAGGAGGATGAAGTTTGCATAGTTAGCCACTGGATGCGTCCTACAGACTGAACTACAAACCAAAACACAAACTTACTCCCAAACACTTTTCTGTTCACTCTCTGCTTGCTAATTTTAGGATGCTTTGTTCCATAGGGTTGGAAGTAAATAAGAAGAGGTACCCCTGATTTCCAGACAATGCATTGTTATATTAGAGAAGGCACCTCTGTACCTTCTCTCCAGTGGAAAAAAAAAATGACGTTTTTTTACTAAAAAAGTATTAATTCAATTCAACTTAATTCAAAGACCACTAAATGCTTGCTATGGGTCAGTCACTGTTGCAGGTGCTGAGGACACAGTCTTTGCCCCAAATTCACATTCAGAAGTATCCTCCTCATTAACACAAACACACACCAAGTTCTGAGCACTTTCAATCCTGTTGATCATGTGGTTGATATTTTTTAATTAATGATCTCAAAAGTTTTTGAGGGATTTTTTTAGGGGGTGGGGGGACAGGGTCTTGCTCTGCATCCAGGCTGGAGTGCAGTGGCACCATCATAGCTCACTGTAGCCTCAAATTCCTAAGCTCAGGTGATTTTCCCACCTCAGCCTCCCGCGTAGCTGGGATTACAGGTATGTGCCACCACGGCCCACTGATTTTTTCTTTTTTTTTTTTTTAATTAGAGAAGGGGTCTCACTACGTTGCCCGTGCTGGTCTCAAACTTTTGAGCTCAAGTAATCCTTCTACCTTGGCTTCCCAAAGTGCTGGGATTTACAGGCGTGAGCCACTGCACCCAGCCAAAGGTTTTAATAGTAATATTTTGTGGAAAGATCCCTCAGCACATACATGGAAATGATGTGCGTTTCTTCTTGTCAACCTATACATTTATCACTTGTGAGTATACAGATTTTTGCTTTAGTATTAAGAGGTTAATAACAAATATTCTCTATCTTGAAAATCATCAATCTTGTCAACACACATTTCTAACAAGTGAATCTTTGGAAATTTCTAATGGTCAAAGCAGCACTGTAATATTAACTATTGCAAACAGTGTCTGGAAGGTAAAAGGACACTTTCCAAATTTAAAATGCCCTCTTAATCCACCAAGCCTCCAGAGAACAATTGCAGTTGAAAAGAAAAATTTCTGACTCAGAAAATTTCAACAATTCGAAAATACAGAAAGTAAAATTATTATTCCAAGTAAGTATATAGAAATCACCAAATCTCCTATCCTCAGTGAATAACCTAAAAATTATATAAAATCAGCACCTGGAGGGAGAAAATAAACAGAGCAACCTCACAGTCTATTACAAAAGTAGTATTCTGCACCTACTTATCATTATAGAGTGTTCAAAAATGTGGTCTCAATAGTCTCTTGTTTTTAAAATACTTCAACTTCTGCAGCAGGAAGGTAAGGCCTTTAAATCAGTGAAATGCTAATGGTAAATCTGAGAGCTGAAATCTGATACTGAGGAGGTTCATGTGTCTTTATGTCTTCCAGTTGTTTTTTTTTTTTTTTTTGACAAGTGGATAAATTATTTGAGTGATACAGTGAGATGTAATCCCTTTCCAAAAAGACTCTCTGCAAATTCATCATAAAGACATCTAAGTTAGTAGTCCAGAGTCAAGTATTTTCTAAAATGTTTAATAATTCAACGAATCAGAACTATCTGAAGAGTACCTTTACCATGACGTTTAGTTAAAGACCATAGAGATTAGAAAACACATTACCCATCTCAAAGGCAGTTCTTTCTATGTTACAAGTCCCTTAACGACCTTTACCATTTCTCCCTCCCTCCCATGCTCTCTCTCTTTTAATAAGGTTGAGCAAATGGGACTTCATTTTATCTGATTGCCATAGACTAGTGAGATTAATTATTCATGCTCACACTCTCCCTCTTGTTAAGACCATGCATTAGACTAATTTTTCTCTTTATTGCCCTAGTTGAGTGAGTCTCAACCCGTGACCACTTGACTCATTCTCAGAGGTGTACGGATATGCTGGAAAACCTACCCCTAACTCCAGTCCTGGAGAAAATACTCTGCACTAATGCGGCTGCCAGGTGGAAAGATGATGTTGAGGATGTGTCCTTTTAAGAACCGGGTACAGATTATAGAAGAACTTGAACAGTGATTACACAGCAAATTTCTACAGGGATTAGATGTATCCGTAAGAATTAGCTAAAACAGCTAAACCATGTAGAGACTGGTAGTGTGTTTCACAAAAGTAACTATAAGAAATGCATGACACAGGGAAGAATTTTTTCTTCTTTTTGGCTTTCAGGTAGACCTAGAAGGGAATGGGGGGAAAGCAAGCACTCCCTTTAAAAAAATTTAGCAGAAAGTTCTCTATTCATCTATTTTTTTTCTTAGAGATCTTAAAGTATTTCCATAAATCCCAGTCTTAGAATCTTTACTTGCAATTTTGTCAATGATTCTGATTTATCTGAAATCTATTTCTACAAATCTTTTTCTGATTTCAAGTATAATATATCTTACAACAAATTCTAACATGATAGACTTATATAAAGAAAGTGGTAGCCCTCTGTATATTTATCTCTCAGAAATCACTTTTAACAGTGTGATGTATACACTTCTAGACTTTTCTTCTACACATTTTTGTGTATATACATTTTTTTCCTAAATGGGATTATTTTACACCTCTTTTTCCCTAAATGTCAGTGTCTATAGATAGATCTTGTTCTTTTTAATGGTTGTATAGAATTTCTCTGTGGAAACACAATTCCATATGGGTGGATAGCTGGATTGTTTCTAATTTTTAGATAAAATAAATAATGCTGTGATTCATTTAAGAGCCAGTCAACAGATATTTATCAATCATCTTCTAGGCACTAGGCACTGGAACGACGTGCAGGGACACTGGGTGATGTGCGGAAGTCCCAGCCTGCTGCCAGCTGATAGAGCTCGCCTCTTCCCCAGCTGGGGCCTGACCGCCAGCTGTCCTGCTCCTCCATAGATGGGGCCTGCCTCTCTAAGGAGACCCACCGACCATCTTCCGGCCCTGTACCTGGCAGCTGGTGTCTTAAGCAGCAGGGGCAGCAGTCTAGAGTCAGGAGGGAGACAGCAGCCACTGCCGTGGGCAGGTGGGCCCCGCAGTGTCCAGGTGTGGCCTAGACTGGCTTTCTAGCCAAACTATGAAGGAAAGAGCGGAAAGATGGCTCTTGTCTTGTCCCTGTTGTAGGGGGATAGGGGGAGGTGGGGGGGAAGCAGGCTGAGCTCAAGGCAGACCAACTTCCTCCTTCACTCAGTAAGAAACACATTTATTAACACCGCAAGCTTTTCCTAAATTGGGGGCTACCACCTTCAAAATTAATCATGAACCACTTGGAGACTGAAATCACTGTCAAGCGATTATAGAGCCTTGCCTTCCCAGAATTTTGGTCCTATATTGATGAATGAAGAAAGGAACTCTGTGTTTTCTTTAATTTTACTGAAATACTGAGTCTTCATAATCAAATATCTGCTATAGGCATTAAACTGACAACCACCACCCCAGAAGCTGGTCAGCTCCCCAGAAGCCCAGCAGCTCAGGAGGGGTCGAAAGGCTTCCTTACAAGATAATAGCATTTTAAACGCTTTTTCAATTAAAGAGGATTTGTTGGCCGCCATTTAAAAAGGGCAAGTGGCAAAGAGAGCCAAAGGTTAGGAGGTGCTGTGCTGCACTGAGTGGAGTCTAAGAGAAGAGGCACGAGAGGAAGACGTGACCACACTTCCTGGAGATGATACCATCTACCCACTTTCTCTTCTGATTCCTAGTAACCTATCTCCAACACTGCCTCACACATGTGGCTCTTCTGAGCGGGAAGTTGTGATCAGAAGCCAGACGCTGGGCGGCATGGCAGTTAAACCTGCTGCTCTCTCCTTCTCCGTCCTTTCTGCTCTCTTCTCTGTGACATCCTCGGCACGCAGTGCCCGTTCCCCTGGTCAGCGCTGAGAGTTCTCGCTGTCTACACATGTCATGTGCTGTTTTAACAGGGCCATCCTGGTCTGTGTCCTATCTTCTTCCGGCTTTTCCCCAGATCTGTGGTTCTCAGATACCGGAGGGGAGGAGGCCATGACTCTAGCAGGTCAGGGGAGGCTCTGCAGCACTGTAACCAAGCACCACACCACATCACACCACATGCTTAAACACTCTCCTAGGCCTCAACTCTAAAGTTTCTGGGTCAGAGATCCTATCATTCATTCATTCATGTAGCAGTTATTAAAGGCCAGCATGTGCCAGGTACAGTGACAGTTACGCATTGCTGCATCTCACTAAGTGCCTGCATTTGTATTTGGAGGCTCACTGACTGGTACACAATGCCAGGCAAATCCAGGGCTTCCCACAGTCTCAGACCCCACAGATATTCAGATGTTGCTTTTAGTGCTTAACACCTTCCTCAACTCCTGGATCTTGCTGCTGGTGTGTACAAAGGAACTGCTCCATCCTACCCAAAACAGACGATGGTTCCACAGAGATCTCTTCATACTATCCAGATGCCAGAGTGCCCCAACTGCATCCAGTCCGACAGTCCCACTTCTGACAACATGGCCGACAAGAATGTCTAGAAAAGCCTGCCATTTACAAACAGTGTCCATGCTGGATAAGACTCACCCTATCATCAATCCTTTAGACATTCTGTGTAATAAGCAATCAGAGAAATTCACAGGAGCCCAAAATGAAGACAGCACGAAACCCAGGAAGGTAAGTGAGCATTCAAGCAAGGAGCTAGTGTGGGGTCTTCCTCCAGTATCAGGATGGAGTGCTGGGGAAACAGGAGAGCAAGCGTCTGCCCGGCATGAAGTAGAACATACAGTCAGGCCCCTGCAGGGCTGCATACACTCCGTAAAAGCAAGCAAGACGGGGAAGGTATCTATTGGTGCAGAGAGCTTACGCAGAAACTTGCCTGCCTCAGCTTCAGTTCAGGGTGGAACACAGTCTGCAGTCACAGGTCTGCCCCACACAAGTTCTGGGTTTGAGTTTACACCACCTGCAAGGCTAGAAGAACCCAAACTTCATAAAGTATTTTCGGGTTGGTAACATACCTCCTGGTACCTCGGCAGAATCTTCTCAGGAGGGAAACAGTCTCAACTCAGGCCCCTTTAAGAAACCTACAAATCAAGATCAGCTGAGTATTAGCTCACAATTAAAAAAAAAAAAATCCAAAAACGGCAAGAAATAATTTATCATATGTGAGAGACAGAAAAATAAGGAGAATTAGACCTCCAGGCATGATCAGATAAATAATACAAAACAGGCATGCTGAAAATGTTTACAGATAAGGAGAGGATAAAAAGCAGGAAATCGGATTAAGCAGATTTAAAAAACAAAACACAGAATTTCTAGAGATTAAAAAGTCAGTGGATGAGATAAGTAAGAAATAACAAGTCCAAGAGATAAACTGTGGACTGGAAGATGGAGTCGAGGAATTACGTGAAATGCAATGTGGAGAGGGATGGGAAATCTGAATGCGCAGTGAGCATCGCAGAGGAGGAGAGAAGCTGCCTTCACACACACCTCACCTGAGCTCCACTCAGGCTGCACTGCGAGAAATTTCCAACAAGATAAGGGCCGAGAATTCTCCACTACTGAAAGGAAGGATGCACAAGAAATCCCAGACAGGACAGAAGTAAATAAATCCACACGTGGAGACACTGGCATGAAACCACAGAAAATTAAAGACAAGAAGATCTTAAAAGCAGCCAAAAGGAGAGAAAGTCCTAAAAGAGAATGACAGTGAGACTGACAGCCAACTCATCAGTAGTGTCAGCGGAAGACAAAACCAGTCATCTCCTCAGAGGCCGAGTGAAAATAACTGTCAAGCTAGAACTGTAAAAGACTAGCAAAACTATCTTTCAAGGATAAGCATGAAATGAAGGTGCTGTAAGAAAGAAACACAGCAAACACTTTAGTGACCAAGAAGTCCTCACTAAAGACACTTCTAAAGAATGCACTTTTGGGAGACAGAAAATCATTCCAGAAAAAAGGTCTGAGATGCTGGAAGAAACAGTCAACAAAGATTCAAGTACCGGGCATAAAAGAATGCAGACGCTATCTGCAAAACAACAGTGTTGATTTGGGGCTTAAATACATAGAATACTCTGTACCTAGTCTTTATTCCAACCGGTCAAATACCATGAATCAGGAAAGCGTACCATAACCATGAAGATGCCAGGGGCGCAGGGTGCACCCGTGCCCCTTGCACTATTATCTGGAAAGAACAGAAGCTCCGCTGGATACCTGTGCCATGTTTGGCATGTAGGAGAGGCTCAGCACCACATTCAGTGAAAGAATGAACAGATGAATACACACTGCACATGTCTGCATGTCTCTATCCCTTACAGGTGACTGCTATGCTGCTCTTACAGTAAAGACAGGCTTCATGCATACAAATGAAGGCACAAAGTCAATTTGCTGTCCACTAGCTCCAATGTATATGGCTGTTTGCTAAGTGCCAGGTACACATTAATTCAGTGCAGATCTTCAGGTACAAGACTCGTAATGCTCCTTTTTAAAAAACAAAAGATACAAAAGAAAAAGTCCTATACATCTTCATGGTAGAATTCACTCATGTAAACGACCCATGTTGCTATTCTGACCCAACATAAATATGATCCACAGAAATGTGGAATTTAACTACAAAAATGCAAGGTCTGCATATCAATGTTCATGCACAAGCTAAGTGAACAGTCTCTATAAATTCACAGATGAGATAAGACTTTTAAAAAAAGGGATGAGAAAGACAATTGGGGAGAGAGGGGGAGCTAGTGAGAAAAGAGTAAATCATACACAAAACAGCCAATAAAAAAAATAAAAAAGCAGTTAATATACATGAATAATGGATGTCTGATTTAAAAGCAGTTTACTCCGATATGATGTAATTTTTGACAATCAGCCAGAGAGACTATTTTGTAAGTCCTTGCCAGAGATAAGTCATAGCGTGAGGCTTGGTAACACAGCTGTATCTGTGAACATGTGGAAAATGACTTTCACCACCATCCCAAAGGTGACTGTCTGTTAGTAAGCAGAACCTTGTCTTTCAGGTGCACTTTGCAGCAGCAACCAGCAAGATGCAAATCTTAAAGAAATGGATCCCTGACACCCTTGACGTTCCCTGCAACATGGCACCCCTTAACAGTCTCCATGACATGCTTCTGGCACCGTCCATGCTCAAATTCAGCACAAAGGGAGAAGCAGCCTGAGCTGCTTTCATGTTTAAGTTTTAATTGGAGTAACAAGCCCACGAGGCCAAGATATTTCAGGGATAGGACAGTGTTGCTGAGCGTCGCCAGGCGCTGGGTAGGCAAGGCCTGTGTGCGCTCCCCACTACCACGTGCCAGTGCACCTGCAACCCCCGCTGTTCCAGGACTGGACTCTTCCCGGGGAGGCAGTGCCAACTGCCGCAGGCTGTGCCAAACGTGGGGGCTTTGTGATGTGGGCAGATGTCTACAAAGGACCGGAGCAAGGCCAAACCAACACCTATTGTGACCTAAGCCTGAAAGGAACCCAGAGAGCAAGAGTATACTCGGCTAAAAATCCAGGCAAAAATCATCCAAACCGGCCAGTCTCTCTCTCAGCATGTCCAGGGGTACTGGGAATAATAAAAGAAGGCCGGGTCTACTTCGTGGAGTGAGCAGAATACGGCTCTCTCTTTGCTTTGGGAATCCCTTTAGTTCATCTCTGTCTCAGTGCTGGTGTAAGGATAAGAAATGTAATGATGAAGAACTGGTTAACGCTCACATAAAACGAACAGGGAATATTCATGTCAGAGCAGTGAGTCCAGGGAAGAGATGATAATCATCATGCAAACGTATGACTGGGAGCTGAAAACCCTCACCCCCTCCTTCATGCTCCCAACAGGTCTCGTCCCCACAGAGAGCACGGGCAGTGTCAAAATGCCACGAATGCTGGCCACACGGAAAGAATCCCCAAGAGAAAGTCATTAAATCTATCTTACGGGATAAAAACTGAGGCTGCAAACTATGAAATAAACTCTTTAAAATTAAAGGCAACTTGCATATTATTTTGAAAATGAAAAGGTTACCATAAGATGCTCATGATGGACAAGTATCTGTATGCCAACAGGGCTTAATGAACATCGTACATGAAATTCGGTATATTACACTAGCTTGGTTATCAATGTTCTTTTGGCTAGCCTGGCAACTTCTAGTTTGGCCCCAAGTTAGACTGGACAAAGGCTTAGAAGAGGGCAGGCAGGCAGCTAAAATCAGATCACTGAAGCAAACAGCCACAGGGAGAGCCTGGGAAACCGCTGTGAATAATCAGGGCCTTTGGTGGAGGGCAGCAGGTCACCCCAGGGCTCCCCCAGCCCCTTAAGGCATAACCGCCTCTACTCACTCTACATTGTTGGCAGAGACATGTGCTCAGCAGCATTCTGCACATAAATGAACACTACATATATGAGCGCTTTGTAATACCCAGGGCATGCCTTTCACACAAATCCCTTGGGAATAGCCTTCCATTTGAATCTCACAACCACCAAGAGGGAGAGAAGACAAATACTTCTGCCTACAAATTGTGCATCAAGAAACTGAGGCGTAAATACTTTTAAAAAGCTTGCCCCAAAATTACATGGGTAACAAAAGGAGCTGAGGTAGCAGTAGGTGGAGCCCAGCTCGTGTCATTCCTACGTCACTTTGCTACCATATCACAGTGTCTTTCCTGTCCTGCCAAAATACTTATTAATAACAGCTAATATTTGTAATACTCTCTTACGTGCAAAACACTGCTATGATGCATTATCTCACCTGACCCCCACAATGCTGTAACGTAGAAACTCTGATTTTACTCCCTTTACACAGGAGAATATGGAGCCCTACAGAGCTCAAACCTCTTGCCCAGTTAGGAAGTTCTGGCACCAGGATTCAAACCTGAGTGGGTGGGCTGGCTCATGCTCTTTAAACCTCTACCCCAGGGTGCTCAAAGTGTGGTTCTGGGACTAGTAGCCTCAGCTGCAATGGGCACTTGTTAGACATGCAAATTCTCATGCCCCACCCGATGCTGAGTCAGAAGCTCTAGGGGTGGGGCCAGTGATTAGTGTTTTAATCAAGTCTCCTGCAAATTCTGACGCCCGCTGGCATGTAAGAACGCCCATGCTATACCTATATTGCCTTTCATGCTAATGAAGAACTTCAGCCATTAAAGTGGCAAGTGTTACTCAGCTATCAATGTTTACTTCCTGCTTCCCACTTGCTGCTAATCTGGGGAAGCAGTAGTGCTGGGCAGTGATGATATGAAAACGTGAGATGCAGACCCCGTGTTCTACATGAGCTCAGAACCAGAGCTCTGATGCTCAATAAGAGGCAGACAGTTGGTAAGGCTGCTTCTGGTAAGTGGGACTCTTTTTCCCAAAGGACATGGCAAGACAGGAGAGAAAGAGGGGATGCTGGTGCCAGTCCCCAGTCAGGAATGAATGTGGCACATTCAGGATGGCACCAGCCTGGCTGGGGGCCTGACTAGAGCAAGGGGCTCATTCTGGAAGCACAGGACTAGAGAGCTAGGAGTTAAGATGGAGCCCAACTCCCCACAGTCTAGAAGGCCAGGCTGAAGGCAGGCACCAGGGCCTTGCCCATGCTCCTCGCCATGCAGCCAGTGCTCTGAAAAAACCTGAAGTGGACTGTGAGGAGGGGCACTGACAAGTGGGCAGGTGCTACAAGAGTATAAAGGTGAGGAAAGGGCAGGGGCAAACCAGGGAGGGGAAATTCGCTCAGGGTGTCATTTTCATATCATTTTCAACATACCTTTAAAACTTACTGTGATCATGAGATCACAGTACAAGCTCAAAACCCAAGGAAACAGCACAGTGCAAAGAAGCTACCTGCGCCAGATGGCCTCACCTGCAAAGAAATCTGTATGAGCAATTCAGTTTGGGGCCTGTCGGTCATCCCATGTCCCGGGCACAGGTCTCCTGCAGCAGCGGCAAGCTGAGGCTGGAAGCCAGGTCCAGTAGAGCGGCTCCCTGGACACATCCACTTCCTCATGTTAATGCACCATCAGCCCCATGGCTCCCCCCAGGTCCCTTAGTTTGGAATGTGACCGCTCAGATGTGGGCTGAGCAGGAGTTTTCCTTTGCCTCTCTACAAAGGGGATTTACCCAGTAAATTAATAACACACTGAGGGAATGCTTTAAAGAGTAACTTTGCGTCCATTAGAAGGATTCATCTGCAACTCAATAATTGATAAGTTAATTATAAACCCACTCTCTAACCCAGTGCCTTATAGAAGACTGAAGTGCGGAGGAAATTAATAAATCATAGTCATCTATGTGCTGAATAAAAACAGAAAGTTCTCTACTTGGTAATATTTTGAGTGTCTAAACTGCGATGTGTATTTTGAAACAGTAAAATGTTTTAAACATTCAGAAATTCAACTCACATAGGCCATTTGCTGAGTGCCCTCTTGCTCCTACTCTGCCCCAAACCAACATCAGTCTCAACTGTCTGGACACGAAGGGAAAGCACACAACTTCTTCTGCAGCACTAGTGTTTGCACCTCTGGAACAAAGGCAAACATTTCCAATACGGCTCCCTTAGCTCACCATGAACTGGAGAGCGAGCTGATTTTTAACACAAACAATGCCCAGGCAGTGTTCACGCCGAGGCTCATCTGGCACAAACAAACCAAAGCCCTACCCATCTGTGAAGGTGAAATAAACAGAGTTAGCTCTAAGTTCATGCTCTTCCATGGGTGTGGGATGTTAAACCAGGAAGGAAATTCCACATAAATCATCAGGAAGAAAAATCAGGCTCTAACATTCTAAGCTTAATTTGAAAGCCAAAAGAGAAGAAAGGCAATGAACATCATATTCTTTAATGTAAATGGTTCTGTGAACTTGCTCAGAGCCTCAAGAAGACTAATTCCTTTAAAAATCAGAAAATGGTACAAATGTTAGTGGCATACAGGAACTAGGCAAGTGTGAATAAAGACAAAAGACACTGAAAACTTGGTACCAGCCCTCTCCAATAAGGCTTCCCATTCTGAAGGCTCTCACATGAAGTGACAGCATTCACATTAGCTTATTGCATTAGTTCTGCGTGGAAGCTAAACTGACCTGTCCCATTCTACTACAAATGCATTCTTTCAAAACAATTCTTGGGAAAGTGAATCCTGTGAAGAAGCATGGGCCGCTATCCCAACAGGCATGGCTTCAGCAGGGCTCCCGGTGCTACTGCAGGCCTGAATATACCTGGTGCTGCTTCCAGCCACTGGAACCCCCCTTCTGCAGGCCCTGCTGCCTCTGCTTAGACTGCTCTCTCCCTGACTTTGTCTGAAAAACTCCAACCTGACCCTAAAGCTGCTGGGGATGGGGGTGAAGGAGGAACCTAACAAGTGCTGAGCACCAGCCACATACAAAGCATATTACCTCTTTCTTGGGTATTAGCTCTAGTATCCACATGGGGAAGCCGAGGCAAGTAACTTGCCTAAGGTTTACCTGACTCCAGAACCCTTGCTCAGTCTCCAGTGGTGATGCAGCTACTACCTTGACTGTAGCTGAAAGGAACTTTTCCCTATATCTACATTCTGTATCACTTCCGGGATCCCTAAAGACCCTAAAGATGATGGCTTCTGTAATAAGAAGCAATATTCCTATAGACACTCTTCACAGAATAACCCACTCAGCTGTACAGAGTATCAGAGATGGTCCAGTCCTCAAAGGTCTCTAAGCCAGAGGTTTCTCGCTCTTGTCTTGAGAAACTCTAGGGCTCTGTGGAGGTGCTTCAAGGTCTTCACAACAAGTGAGAAGAATTTCATTTATTATTTATTATTAACCATATCTAAATACAATATCAACTATGGATACCATTTTAATATTAAACATGTACAAAATGCCTTTGAATGTTCATTCCTCATTTATTTATCTATATGATTTTCCATCACTCTGGAATTCAACAAGTTCATCGTGCCTAAGGTCATAAGGCCTTCTTATGATCGCGTGTCCATCTCAACATGCCTCCTTTACATTGCCAAGTCACTGTGAAGGACCACAAGGCTGTAATCCCCGAGGCAGATATGATATGTGACTCGTCTCTACGTTTCCAGTGCCAATCAGATATCACATAGCATGTGTTCAATCAGCATTCGTTAACAATGACGGCAACCTTCACGACAACTATGGACCCTTTGGGAGTCAGCACCACTCAATAGCCCAGAAAACTGGTCTTCACCAGTTATCTGTCTACACTTCTCCATGAAGCAAATAAATATTAAAAATGTTAAAGGTTTCAGGTAAAAATGAAAATGAAGTTAGACATTTCCTTTGTGAACTTTCAATTTTTTAAATTTAAAATTCTAATTTCATTTTCATCCTGCTTGTAAAATACCAAGTTTTTTTTTTTTTTTCCTTCTCTGGACTAGAATCTTGAACAAAAGGAAAGAGAGAGTTCCTGTTCGGCTGGAGGTATGGGAGAATGTGGCCACAATCTATGTGCACTGCATTTCTGATTCCACAGGCTCTCCCAGACAGATATTTCAACTTGTGATGAGTGCAAGCAACCAATCCAGAGTCTCTTCACGTCTCTGTATGGGGAATAATTATCATAAGAGACGTTAGCGATGATTTTCCAGCGTGATGTAAGCTGAGGCAGCAGCGCCAAGCAAGCGTCCTTGTCACGCGCATTCCAGCCTCCTGGATTACTTCACTCACAGCTCTCTGATTAGGATGCACGCCGTGTGCTGCTTAATACAATCTGCCATCAAATGCCAAGTACTTCAGACCTAAATTAGGAAATATGTCCAAATGCACAGAATGATGCTAAGAGCCCTAAGTGGATCTCTCTCTTCCTTTATGAGGCCTGAGGTTCGTCATCAACCTCATGCTCTTAAACAAGGCAATTCACTCTTATAACCCTCCACCTCTGAGAGCAGAATTTAATTCAGGCAGCAAAAGAATTAATAAAGATTATACGGTCTCATAAATATGTGTTCACAGATGAAAGTATTTTTGACAGATTCAAGAACTATGAGACATAAAAACAAATTTCAAAGGGCTGCTTGGGCACGAAGGCTACATTAACAGTTCACACTGATTTTTGCACCACAGCACCATCAAGAGATGACGCCAGAGTAATTACTTTTACATTTGTTTTCTTTCACAATCATATGCCACTTAGTAGTGACTATCTGTGATGTCCTGTATGCCACTGAAGTCTGAGAACCCAAGAATGCAACATCAGAACTTAAGAATCCATTTTTGTCCAAGAGTAAAAGACCTTCAAGCAGCCCTTCTTCCTACATACAGCTTACCCAGCAAGACGTAGGAACTGATGAAAACAGACCAAACGCTGCCTGCCCAGTACTTTCTGCCAACAATAGGCAGAGCTGTTAGGAACTCTGGGGCAATGCTTAGAGAAGAAATGATAGAACAATGGATTCCTCAGCCCATTTCAGATGCCCTCAGCAACTCAGAATCCTCCAGTGGATTGGCTCAACACAACTCCATAGCCAAAAGGTTTAAACCACCTACGTTGCTTAAAGAATCCAGAAATGTGGTTCAGGACAGCAGCCCAAATGTCACGTGTTCAACCGTCCTCATTTTACAGAATAGAAAAGGGGCAGCTCAGATTGAAAGAATTGTGGGCTCTTCCTTAAATGGGCACCGAATAAGCCCGGAAGGGGAGTGTATCAGTGGATGCTGCAGCTCTGTCTTTCCACCATGACACCGGCCTCACACGGCTGTCAGTCATGCTGCACTGATTCTAGGGGAAGTTGTCTGTTCCAGTCATTCACTCTAAAAGCAGAGAGCTGAAAAATAATTTAAATGAAGGGCAGGACCAGTCAGATCTCTGTATATCCCCCGGCCTCATTTTTTGTAGTCGTTCTGTAAAGCCTATCAGAGAAAAGCTGTCAAAGACCCACTAGGGGAATGGGATGCCCTGCCATCCACCACTGCCCAAGGTACAACTTCTGTGGAGGGCAATGTCTATTTAATTATGGAGGCACAGGTCCGTCTGACCCGCATGTCTCCTTGAAGGAACCGATCCTACAAATACATTCATGTGGACCAACTGTTGTTTACAATAGCAAAACACCAGAAGCAATTTGTCATCCATCCATAGGGAGCTAGCAAATTAATTAAAGCACATCCACAAAGTATATCATAAAGTTGTAAAAAATCAAAAGCAAAACACCAAAAAGTTATTTGTTATGTCATAGAAATGATCTCCAAGAGATTCTGTTGCAGGAAAAAGCAAGCTGCAGAACAATAATGTCGCACTTTACGATTTTCATTTTTTACGTGGGGGTTGAGACTACGTATGGCAATTTGATTAAAGTGCATAAACTGTCTCAGGAAGAATGCACAAGAAACCGGCAACACTGGTTTGTCTCTACACAGAGGAACTGGGTGGCAGGTTTGAGGAAGTGGGAAGGAATCCTCCTACCGCACGCCCTTCGTTCCTATCTTTTGATTCCTGAATTAGGTGAATGCATTACCCCATAAAAAAATACTTTTCTTTAGATGTTTAAAAATCTGTGTTCTCTTTTCTGTTCCACTGATCTACGTATCTACTTTTATGCCAGTACCATGCTGTTTTGACTATTATAGCCTTGCAGTATAATTTGAAGTCAGGTAATGGGATGCTTCTAGATTTGTTCCTTTTTCTTAGGGTTGCTTGGGCTATTTGGGCTCTTTTTGGTTCCATAAGAATTTTAGGGTTGTTTTTAAACATACACAAACGAAGGGACGCCCAATTCAGTAAATAGTACTGGGAAAATTGGATAACCACATGTAGAAAAATAAAACGGGATACCTATCTCTCTCCATATGTAAAAATTAACAAAGATAGATTAAAGACTTAAATCTAAGACTTGAAACCATAAAAATTCTAGAAGAAAACATAGGAAAGACTCTTTTGGACACTGGCCTAGACAAATAATTTATGTCTAAAATCCCAAAAGCAAATGTAACAAAAACAAATAAATGGCACCTAATTAAACTAAAAAGCTTCTGCACAGCAAAAGAAATAATCAACAGAGTAAACAGACAATCCACACAACAGGAGAAAATATTTGCAAACTATATATCCAACAAAGGACTAATATCCAGAATATACTAGGAACTCAAACAAATCAGCAGGAAAAAAAACACCAAAACAAATAATCCCATTAAAAAGCGAGCAAATGACATGAACAGATATTTCTCAAAAGAATATATACAAATTGCCAACAAACATAAGAGACAATGCTCAACATCACTAATCTTCAGGGAAATGCAAATTAAAACCACAATGAGATGCCACCTTATCCCAGCCAGAAAGGCCATTATTAAAAAGTCAAAAAAAACAGGCCAGGTGAGGTGGCTCATGCCTGTAGTTACAGCACTTTGGGAGGCCAAGGCAGGCAGATCATGAGGTCAGGAGTTTGAGACCAGCCTGGCCAACATGGTGAAACCCCTTTTCTACTAAAAATATAAAAATTAGCTGGGTGTGGTGGCACGCGCCTGTAAGCCCAGCTACTTGGGAGGCTGAGGCAGGAGAATCTCTTGAACCCAGGTGGCAGAGGTTGCAGTGAGCTGATATCGCACCACTGCATTCCAGCCTAGGTGACAGGGCACAACTCTGTCTCAAACAAACAAACAAACAAACCCAACAGTGTGGATGTGGTGAAAAGGGAATGCTTATACACTGCTGGTAGGCATGTAAATTAGTACAATCTCTATGGAAAACAGTATGGAGATTTCTCAGATAACTAAAAGGAGATCTGCCGTTCGATAGAGCAATCCTACTACTGGTTATCTACCCAAAGGAAAACAAGTCATTATATAAAAAAGACACCTGCACTCATATGTTTATTGCAGCACAAATCACAATTGCAAAGATATGGAACCAAGCTCAGTGCCCATCAACCAATGAGTGGATACAGAAAATGTGATTTATGTATATATATACACACATATATGTATATGTGTATATATACGTATCCATATGTATGTACATATGTGTGTATATACATACACACACACATACACACACACACACACACACATACATATCATGGAATAATAACCATAAAAAGGTATAAAATAATGTCCATTGTAGCAACTTGGAACTGGAGACCATTAACCTAAGTGAAGCAATTTAAGAATGGAAAACTAAATACTGCATGTTCTCAATTATAAGTGGGAGCTAAGCTATGGGTGTACAGAGGCATAGAATGGTGTTGGAGGACACTGGAGACTCAGAAGGATACTGGGTGCAATGTGTACTATTCAGGTGACAGGTATACTAAAAGCCCAAGCTTCACCACTACACAGTTCATCCATGTAACCAAAAACCATTTCTACCCCACTAAAGCTACTGAAATAAAAAGATTTTAATTATCTGATCTTCCAAAAATGGGCAAAAATACATATTTGCCATTTTTTTCTATGTCTTTATGTGGCCCAAAACACCACTGGCAAACCCAGGTGTGGCCCCTAACTCTGATGTCTGAAACCCAAGTCTGGGAGCCCCTGTGCCACAGGCAAATCATGATGTTGCCGGGCACTGACTGATCCCTTCCTACCTGAGCTGGAGGTGACTGATCAGCCAGCTACATTTGAAGGCTTTTTTTTTTTTTTTTTTTTTAAAGATTAAATAGATAAGCTTTTGCTAAATTACTCAGCTTTGTTTCCTTAGAAAACTATGTTTATTAACAGAGCTAGGTTCCTTGACAAGCACCAGTTTGCTGAAATCTGTGTGTAATGCTGTTTTAACATCCCAATGCCAGGAACACTACTGGTGCTCAGTATTTGTGATGAATACACAATGGGCTGGCTAGCCAGATATAGGAATGGGTGGATTTGAGCCATTACTACTCCATGCTCATGCAGCTGAGATGCCTATAACATGCTAATGCAGGCATCATACGGTGTGAGAATATTCTCCAACTAAACCAAATAATGCCTCTGGAATACTTCAACAGGTTAGGGAGCTTTGACTTTCTGACTCAAAGTCAGTTTCAACATTTGGACTTCACTCTCTGCTTTTAACACAGTTAATCAATAATGAACTATAGCTAAACCCCAGTTTTGTATCAGGTACAAACAAATATAAACCAAATACTCTGCTCTCATAAAACCTTCATCTGAATCCTAGATATACAGGCCAGAGGCACAGACACAAACCTTCGTGTGGACATAGCTCCAGGCAAACTCCACGGCTAATAGTCTCACACCAGCCTAATAAAACGTGCTGGGACACAGGCTGCCACCAGGCTGAAGCACAGACATGGCCAAAACATGGTATTCGCAAGCAGAGTGACACCAAGCCTTGCACGTGAGGCTATTTGGAAATTACGACATCACATTATGGCACAGCAGGATGATACTAAAACCTCACAGAGTCACCCATGACATGACTTAATTCACAGAGAGCTGTTATATGACAATTATCTTTCTTAAAAATGCAAGTTTTTCTGAGGAAGCAGAAAATCCATTAAGCACAATCAGATGGAAAGTCTCATCTCTGTAAAAATAAGCAAAGTTACACAGATGAAGCCTGGCGTTCCTCTTAACTTTTGAGTGGGTGGCATCCCTGTTGGAGAAACATCTCAACACAAAGTCACCACCAGCACTACCAACAAGCAGCCATTCACCCACACGAGTGTTTGGAGGGCTGGTGCTGTGCTCACAAAATATTTGGATGACTAAATGCTACTGTCAGCCTCCAAAGACACACTTAGAAACATTCTTGTAGCAAATTTATTTCCACTCCTAATTTTAAAACACCAATGAGAACACCAGCTAACGAGACATTTGAGGAACGATACTTTTTCTTTTCTCTTTTCTTTTGGTAGAGACAGGGTCTTGATACGTTGCCCAGGCTGGTCTCAAACTCCCAGACGCAAGCCATCCTCCTGACTTGGCCTCCCAAAATGCTGGGATTATAGGTGTGAGCCACCATGTCCGGCCAGGGACTATACATTTTTAATCAAGGATTTTCACAAAATTAATGTATTAATCAGCTGATTCTTACAGTTAATGCTTTCAGTTGGGTTGGAAATTTTGAGAGGAATCAAAACAACCCCACTGCCTTATATCTGTATCTGAAGGAGCCTTGGGCCAAACTGTCCCGTTAAGTAGTTCCTCAAATGTATCCTTACAACTGTATCACCACAGGAATAAATCCATTCAGATAAGTCAAAGAGAAAAAGAACCTACCAGATAAAACATTTATAAAAAGTATGAAAAATTTAAACCAGACTAGTACTGATTATAACTATCACCTCACTACACTGAGAGCTCTAAAAATAAATGAGATAACAAAAATTTGAAAGCATACCAGATGGATAATTAGAAAGCAAACAGTCTCTCCTCTCTCAACAAATGAGCTCACCAGGGATGGGAAAATTAAAGTTTTTTCAGAGCATGAGAAAGGAAACTGCCTTAGGAAACCAATTCCTGCTCCCTCCCCACTTCCTAGGAAGACAAAACTGAGGAGTTATATCATGACACACCTTCCAGCTCGGACACAACGGAGATGCCCCAACCCAACTGCACACAAAATTTGCAGCACAAAGGGAGCGCCTTTTCGTGGTGAGACTACAGGGCGCCACACATATTTTCTACTGCTTCATCTGTCTTCCTGGATGAAGAATATATCATTGGGGTCCAACATGCTTCCATTCTTGACAATTTGCTAGGTTGCAAAGCCAATGACACCTACAGAAAAGAGATTTGACCTTACAGGTCACATATGTGGAGGAAATAAGATGTAAAAATAGGCACCACCAGAGGCAGGAATCGAACTACGGGTGGTAGGAATAACGAGAGGCTCAGGAGCTAACAGGTCATTAGCTCTCATGTACCGGCACCGGAATCACACTATGGGCGGTGAGAGATAACAGGAGGCTCAGGAGCTAACAGGTCGTTAGCACTCACGTGCCAGGCACCATGCCTCAAGCTCTTCATTTAATCCTACAACTCTAAGAAGCAGGCACTATTCTGAACTCCATTTTACAAATGAGGAAACTGAGGTAGAAGGAGGGTTAAGGAACCTACTAACAGTCACACGGGGTCTGCTGGCCCAGACACGTTCCTTCCCAGGAATCCCACCAACTGCCAGAAAGGGTCGGGAGCAGGCAAATTGGAAAAAAACAAAATGAAATGAAAACTTTCTATCTCCCCCCGGTCCCATTGGTAGGGAGAGTTCTATAAATCAGCTTTTATACTAAGTATTTGGCCTACAGTCAGGATAGCAAGATGCTAGGGAGTGATAAAATTTAGTCATCACTCAAAGAATTTCCAATAAAAACCTGTCTCCCTGCTTCTGGCTCAAAGAATATCAGAAGGCACTTTTGTGCACTGTTGGTAAGAAAGTCAATCCTCATGCACCTTTTTAGAAACGGCAATTTGGCGGTGCCCATCATTATCTCAAGTACACATCCTGGAGATGCACTATCTATACCAGAACTTCTGCAAGTTGCAATATGCATTGTAGCATTGCTTACAGCAGCCAAAACAGTAAAAGCAAGCTAAAGTCTGTGAGGGGCAAACTGGCAAGTTTAGCCAGTGAGAGGCCTGGCTAAACAGGCTGTGGACTAGTAGCATATGCCGGAATCCTAGGGAGGGAGAGCTTGGTAAAAGCTGACATGGAATACTCTCTCCAAGGCATATTATTGAGGAAAAAGATTGGGTTCAGAACAGTATGTATACTATGATCCCATCTCTACAACAATATGTCCTTGGCCTACAAATGTACCTATATATGCATTCAATTTTCCTAGATGGATACCTAAAAACTGTTAATAGTTTCTTCTATGCAGCGAAGCTGGGGGAAGAGGGGAGAAAGGAAATGATTGCTTTTCATCTGTGATCCTTTTGAAGTTTCTGAATTTTTTGACCATGCTTACATATTGCCCTAACATATCTGGAAAAATATCAGAGAGCTTTAATTTTTCAATTTCCTTCTAAAAAATAAATCTGTGTTTTGTTAATTATACATTTTGCTAGTTGTGTACCTTGCTTCCTTCGTACACCCATCCCAGACCCTGTACACCAAAAGCAACTTGGTTGGCCGAGACATCTAGACATGTGACAGGCGGGCCGTGGGCGTAAAGGAGGGTTCTGGCGGAGTCTTCGGCTTTAAGCAGGTACATCAGGTCTCCAGCAGCGGCTATTGCCACGGGGTACCTTCTGGCTTCTGGAACTATTTCAAGGTGCTGAACCTGGCAAAAGGTAAGAGTTGTTTAGTCGTACAAATTCATCCTGACTTGGTCAAAAATATGCAGTTCCTCTTACACATCAATGAGAAGACCAGCAACCCAACAGAAAAAGATGGGCAAAGGAAACGCTCACAGGAAATGAAACACAAACAGCTCTTACACAACTGGAAAGATGCTCAGTGTAAGAGAATCACAAGACACCCCCAAAAAGAGAAAATACACAATGAAAATTCATTGAAATATGATGCTTCCACTTTCATCTCCGTAAAGATCAAGAAATCGGCTAACGCCCTGGGCTGGAAGTGAAAAAGGGGAAAATCATGTTTCTGGATCCCACTTACTGCTGGTGGGGACATAATCTTGTCCAATTTCCATCAAGGGAACTTTGGAAACTCTTATCAAAATGTCAAGTATGCATGCACTCTGAGCCAGGACACCACTTTTAGAAGTTACTTACAAATAAACTCACACATATAAAAAATGATTATGTACAAGGTTATTCATGAACTGTAATACAATTGTGTCTTAGCTAAAAACTAGAAAAAGTGAAACACCCATTACTAAGGGACTAATTAAATAACTTAGTGTATCTATACACTGGAACACCATGCAGTCCTAGAGGGAAGCAGGAAAACATTCTTTATAAAACGAAACAAATGGGATGAGCAGCAAGATGAGTAAGGCAGCCCACCTGCTGACGAGTGTACAAGGCAGGGCGGAGAAAGCAGACCATGTGCTTGACTCATACATCCATAAATCTTCTAACAACGGCTGCCTTCAAGGAGGGCAGTGGATTGTGGGATGGGGAGATTTCCCACCGTCAACTTTACTGTGTCTTTTAAATCCTGAACCATGAGGATGTAATAGCAATTCAAAAAATAAAAGGTTGGGATTTTTTTTTTTTTTACAAGAATAAATAAAATAAAATTCACTCAGTTCCAAATTCTCAAAAAAAAGAATATTTTAACATTTGTGCCAAAATGTGTGGCCAAAAGGTTAAAAATATCCAAGTTATCTGCTCTCTCCTGGTTTCAATGTCATCAGGGTCCACCTGGCCACCAGAGGGTAGGAAGGGCTCTACGTACACACGTTTTTCTACCCATCCCCCTCCCCAGTCCTGACTGTGTCACCACCAGCACTTTCTCTAATGTGCATGAGTCTGAAATGTACTTTTCAAGAATAATTTGATTCTGTCCATCCACAGGCGGCCAATTTCTCCATGATGCCGTTCACAACACAATGTCGCCTCCGTGAGTAAATCACAAGAGGACACGTGGAAGGTGAGCCACACTGTGTAATTATGAAAATCCACAGTGTGAAAGGACAGCGCTGCCCTGATCGCATGCCAAGGAGTTCAAAGCTGGCCTCCGGAATACCATCCAGAAGAGCCTGAGGGAGCATCAGCATCTGGGGGACTCTGCTAATCCTCGGGCCGGCTTCGCAAGCCGCTGGTCCACCAAGAAGGACAGCTGCTCGAGGCTAATATCACAGACCTGGGAACATTTAACACTGCCATCCAGGGGCATGTATGGAAGGGACAACACTAGCTCAGCTCTTCGGGCCAGGGGTGACTTTTCCAAGGATATTCAGAGCATTTTGTGGCAACCCTCCACCCAAAGTGAAAAATAATTCCTAAAACATGCATAAAACACACCTCAAACCATGGCTGCTTGCTTCCTCTCATGCCCCCAAATCATTTCTTATTTTCCTAAAGCTGACATCCTCCATCTAGCCCTTTAACTGTATCTCCACGCTGGCTTTCTGACAGACCATGAGACTCAGATTGACAGTGGTGGTCCTATTTGCTGGGGGCTGTAATAGTAAGCACTATGGAAGTTTTAAGAACAGAAATATACTTTCACATTTTTTTTTTTTCTAATGAAACCCAGATGACATGACAGCATCAGGCCGTTTTGGGGAGCACTATATCCAAACTGCAGAGGCTCATAGAGGTGAAGTGGTGATGCCATGGATTTTTAAGTTTAATTCTAGTCTAAGAAGATTTCCACCAGGGAAATAATAGGGAGGAATGGGATTGGTTCCAGGTCAGGCCATCAATTCATCACTCAGTGCTGGCTTTTCTGCTCACTTCCCTACCAGTGCCAAAATCAAGTTTGTTTAAATTAAATCCAAACTCAGAAGAGACAGATTCGAGCACTTCCTTCTAGCACCAAATCTACAAATACAGAGGTTCCTGTACAACTGAACTCAGAAATAAGCTCGACATAAAGAATTCTTAAGGCTGGCTGAGCTTCACACCTGACATCCTGGAACATGGCTACCCAATTAACACCGACTTGAATCTATCTTCACTCAAGTTACTTTTAACTTCAGGCAAGATAGTCTTGGGATGAAGAAAGTGTAGGAATGGAAACCTTCTTTCCATATGGACTGGAATAACACCACTGAACTCATTCCCACGTATGTATTAGGTCAGAAAGTGATCTTCGATTCCCAAGGGTGAGATTCCACAGTGTTAGTCTGAAGAAGGCCAAGGAACCAGTGATGAGCAGCTCTGGCCCTGAAGTCAGTCCTGAGGTTTGCATCACAACTTCTTAGCTCTGAGACCTGGGGCAAGTCAGTTCACTGCTCTAAGCCTCAAGTGGCTTCTCGGCAAAAGGGGAAAATGCTACTACGCACTTCGTAAGGCTGTAGTTAGATTTATAGATGTAAGGCCCATAGGAAGCTCTGAGTGAATGCGAGTTTGCCAACACCATTAGTACGTGCTTATATTAGACCCAGAGATTCTAAGAATAGAAGATAAAATGACCAGACTAAAAAGCTCACCAGTTTTGGAACTTCAAATTCCGCAGCTATCTGCCAGTACCCCTCCTCATTGGGGAATAACATCACGATGTCAAAAGCAGAAGCCGTGGCCACAGCTGCATCGTCCTGGCTGAGGGCTAGTGCCTGTATTCTTGCATCGTGCTCAAAACGATGAACAGGGTACCTTCCAGTTCTTAAATCCCAAATATTGAGAAACCCTGTGCAGCAAGAAACAATGCAGGAAACAAGTTTACATTTGTTTAATATGTTCAATTATTTTTAAAACATGCAATATAAAGGAAAATTTTTTAAAAGAGATACCTTAGAAATGAGACCCAGTTCTAAACATGAAATCATTTAAATATGTTTCATATACACCTGATGCACATGGCCTGAAGGTAATTTTATACAACATTTTATTTTACTTTTTGTTAGAAACAGTGTCTCACTCTGTCGCCCAGGCTGGAGTGCAGTGGTGCTATCACAGCTCACTGCATTCTTGAACTGCTGGGCCTAAGTGATCCTCCTGCTTCAGCCTCCCAAATAGACAGGACTGTAGGTGCATGCCACCATGCCTGGCTAATTTTTAAGTCTTTGTAGAGACAGGATCTCACTATGTTGCCCAGGCTGGGTTGTTTTTTTTTTTTCTTTTTTAAACTACTGGAGTCAAGCAATCCTCCTGCCTCTGCCTCCAATACTGCATTGTGTTGGAATTACACACGTGAGCCAACGTACCTGGTCTATACAATATTTTACATAAATCTGTGCACGAAGCAAAGTTTCGGCTGTGTTTTGGCTACAAACCCATCACATGAAGTAAGGTGTGAAATTTTCCACATGTAGTATCATGTCAGTGCTTCAAAAGTTTCAAAGCATTTTGGATTTTTGGAATAGGGATGCTCAACCTGTATTTTACATCCTTCGTCACCCCCATTCTCCTATAGCCTCTGTTAGCCACAGTGCTTTATTTTACACAGTTCTAAAACATGTGCTTCCATATCCCACACTTGTCAAAAATGCCGATTTTCCACCCTTCTCCCAGCACCTCGAATGCTGCTACCCAGATTAATTCCTCTTTTGCACACTGGCCATGTCACCACCTTTCTCCAGGGTGGTTTGCAGACTGGTAGCATCGATACCACACGGCGACTTATTAGAAATGCAGACTGTCAGGCACCAGCAACTCTGGTGACGTCCACTCGAGATTAGGGCCAGTGGTCTACGGGAGCTTATGCTTTTCTATCATTCAGATAAACTTTTCTGTACTTAGCATGTCATTGATTCTTCTTTCCTCACAAATACTTTCTTTTTATCATTCCCATCTACAAAACTATTTCCTCCCCCTCAAAGAGTTACCCAAGAAAATAATAACTTTCTGCATTAGGCTGGTTAATGCCCTGGTCCAATTCCAATTCATTCACCGAGAAATAAATGTGTGGAGACAACACAATCTGTGGCTATTTGAGTTCAAATCCAGCCCCAGCACTTGTTAGCTGAAGGACTTAGGGAAGCTGATTAACAGCTCTGAGCCTCTTTGCCTTTCTGTCAAGTTGAAGATAACATTACCTACTGCATAGGACTGTGGGGCAGATGAAAGGAGACCAGCCACACAAAGCGCTGAAGATGGACCATTCCTGTATTTCTATGCAGTCTATAGTTCCTGCTGTGGTATAAAACATATTTAATCTACCAATAATGCTAATTTCCCCTCTATTTCTCATCTGTAAATCTAGTCCTATTTCCTATAACTTCCTATTATCTCGAACAGACCAAGCTTTTTGCTTTCCTTCTCTTGGCAGTGTCTTCCTATCTTTCTTTTTTCTTGCCTCCTACTTTGTCTTTAAACTGTAAATGCTTTGAGTTTAGGATCTTACTACAAAGGATCATTCAGCACTAAATAAATATAGAGAACTGGAAGAAAACAATACATTTGGGCTGCTTTGCCAGACTTTCAAACTGTCAGTAGACTAAGTAAGCAATCATAAACAAAAGCAGAGCCTTTTCAAGCTAACTGTTGCTTTGCATCTGAAACAGTGTACTCTCTTCAGAATCATGATCAACTTGGGGGATAAGCAGATCACAAAAGGTTCCACAACACATTCCCCTGGCATGTGTTTGGGTAACTTTTTTCCATTCTGACTCAGAAGAGAAAACTATGATGCAGAAAGTGCCAATGCCTCTACAGATCAGATAGGAGACAGACTCTCCAAGGTGTCTGGTCTTGACATGGGCTTCCTTCAAACATTTTGCACGGCATTTGTTTGCATTTGTTTTGAGACATCCCAACAGTAAAGAGAAATAAAAACTGCTATTTGCATAGAGCTTCTGTGTCTTCGGAGACGCACGTGTCTCCTCTCACTGAGCATTCACTTCCGTCTTGGGAGGAGCACCATTTTACGCCTCTCCCGGAAAAGAAACAGAAGCACCGAGTGGTTAAACAGCTTGGTCCAAAGCCACTTGGTATGTCATGAAGTTGCGCTAGAATTTAGCTAGAAAAGTGCAGGATGAGCGGCTGCATTGGTAAGTGCATAAAATAACTATGAGCTCAGTGAGTGACGTACACCATCAAACTCACCCTGGGTGCTGCCAAGCGTGGAAGCTATTTAACCACAGCTCACTCTAAGCACACATGGAGTTTATCTATAAACACATTTTTCATTATTAATCAAGTATTGGTTTTGCTGGCATCATTTTTCCAACAGAACTTTATGCAATAAAATGCCCTTCGCCACAAGGTTGAGTTGCACAGAGCCATTCTGAGTTTTGGGGGAAAAAAAAAATTCCAGGGTTCCATCAATTTAATGGTCAAATCTTTCTCTCCTGAAAGCCTGTTGTATCATTATCTTTTTCAGTTTCCTCTACTTCAATTATAAAATGTTGCACTTGGTCAGATCCTCACTTGTCAGTGGGGCTATCACTTGCACAGGCCTTCAAACATCATTTTTAGCTGCAAAAACATTTAGGATTGTTATGTCCTCTTGATGAGTTGATTCTTTATCACAGGCAAAGTCCCTCCGTGTCCCTGGTTACTATCATCTTTGCTCTGAAATCCACGTTGAGAGTGACATGGCCACTCCAGCTTTCTTTCGATTAGTGTTAGCATGCAGGATTTCTCCCATCTTTTCGCTTGTGTCTTTATATATTTAGGAGAGATGCCTTTTCTGCAGGGTTTCTGTAGACAGCTTATAGTTGGTCTTGTTTTTAATTGGGGTGTTTAGATGATTTATATTTACTGTTATTATTGATAAGGTTGGGTTTAATCTCTCATTTTGCTAATTTTTAAAATTCATCCCATCTGTTCTTTGCTCCCTTTTCTCCTCTTTCATTGCCTTTTTTATTTTTTGGATTATTTGTGATAACTGAATGTGTTTATTCCATTTTAATTCCTTTGTTGGCTTGTCAGCCAAAACTCTTTGTTACGTTGTTTTAGAGGTTGCTTTTTGATTTTAACGTAAGTATTTAACTTATCAGTCTACCTGCAAGTAATACTGTATCACTTCACATGTTACATAAGAACTTTAGGTAGGGTGTAGTAGGTCAGGCCGGTAATCCCAGCACTTTGGGAAGCTGAAGTGGGCAGATCACTTGAGATCAGGATTTCATAACTAGTCTGGCCAACATGATGAAGCCCAATCTCTATTAAAAATACAAAAATTAGCCAGGTATGGTGCCGGGCACCTGTAATCCCAGCTACACAGGACGTTGAGACATGAGAATCACTTTAACCTGCAAGGTGGAGGCTACAGTGAGCTGAGATCTTGCCACTGCACTCCAGCCTCGGTGACGGTGACGGAGACGGAGTAAGACTCTATCTTAATTTAAAAAAACAAACAAACAAAACTTGACAGTAACATACTTCCATTTCTTCCCTTCTAGCCTTTGTGCTATTATTGTCATACTTTTTATTTTTACATATGTTACAAACTTTTTATTTGTACATTTTGTAAACCTTGCATACATTGTTATTACTTTTGCATAAACAGGCAATTATTTTTTAAAGATATTTAAATAAGAAAAAAAGCCATTTCCAGTTATCCATGTAATTACCACTTCTAGCTCTTTCACTGTCACTTTCAACATCACAAAGTCCTGCAGTTTGTACAAGGCTTGCAATGTCACTTTGAACTGTATTGTTGGATATCTGCCCCAAAAGCATATGGGCAGAGTGGTCAGGAATAGATACAGAAGCTAACAGGGAGGGATGTTTGAGTGAAAGCTAATTTTATAAATGGTCACTTTATCAGTTACTACAGTTATACCATGACTATTTTTATAATCTCAAAACTGCAAGGACTTGAGAAGTGAATAACTGAATTATAAGAATGCTCTATAATATTATAGCTGATTATCATCCATGTTAGCCAACATTTAGCCAAAAAGGAATCAATGCAATGATACATTCAACAGGTAGTTATGGAGCTCCCTGTTTTGTACCAAGGCGCTATTCTAGGTACTGGGGATATCATAGTGAATAAGACAAAATAAAACAAGAAAAAAGTCCCTGACTGATGGAGCCAACATTTTAGTGACATGAAGAATTGAAAGAATATGATACCTATTCTTACAAAACACACACTGGAGAGAAACAAATATTTAATAACTAAAATGTAAAATAAAACACAATATCACAGAGAGATATACACAAAGCACAAAGGAGCAATGAACAAGCTTAACTTCTGGTCATGCTGTCACACTATTTTAAGGCCCCAGAAAGAAGCAGCTAACTTCTCCAGATGTTTTAACTTGAACCAGGTCCACAGCTATTGCATAACCACTAAGGAAGAAGTAGTCAATGACTGTCAGAGCCAAGGAAGTTCACTTTTCAAATAGGTACTTTTATCTGATGTAAATTCATTTGAAAGGTCAAGTTTAGTCATACTGCTGACGTAGCAATGAAGTGGATTTGGTTCCTGACACTGTGTGGACTTGTGAAGTGGCAAGACTGTGTCCTCTTCCCTCTATATGCCTTACGGTAGGGAATTCAGAGTGCTGGATGTGGCTGAACATCAATAAAGGTTTGCTGAATGCTTGTCACAGGTTTCAGCAATGGAACATTTGGTTGTGAGAAACAGACACCCACTGAAACTGGCTTAAACACAAAAAGGAAACTGGCTGGAAAGGAATGAAGCTATTTCATGGAGCCCAAGGGCAGGAAGTACAGCTGGAGATGATAGGGGATCAGAACCAGGAAGTAGGAAGACAGGCAGAACCAAGACAGTGTATGTATCTTGTGTGCACCAAAGATCTTATCTCTGCTTCTCTCTGCAATTCTATTTCATTCTTCTCCTCAGAAACCAGCTTTCTCTCAGCCCTGGGTACATGGAGAAAGGTGGCTGTCTCCATTCCAGGAGATCTTCTACTCCAAGCATGCAACAAAGTCTGAGTCCCAGCCAGCCCATCCCAGTCCATGAATCAGCTCCCCCAGGACCGGAGCCCCATCCCTCAGCCAGTCAGCTGAGGCCAAAAGACTAACTCAAATACTATGAACTTGCCCACCTGGAGAGGGCCTGGGCAGGGACCTCAGGGCAAGGAGACACCCCACCAAGGCCTCTACAACATCTCTCCTGCACAGCAGGTCAAGGTAAAACAAGAGGAAAAAATCTCAGCAAACACAAAGGGAGGTTCTATTTGGTTTCTTAGAGGTGGCGTAAGAAGCAAGTCTTTTTTTACCATTCCCTGCACCAGGCATCATCCTGAAGGCCGGAGTTTATAGCCCCCATTTGGCCCCACACCAGAGAAACAGAGCAAGTGTTTTTCTTCCTTCCTGACCAAACCTCAATAGCTGGATAAAAGATGATGAATTCTGAGTAGTGCTGGGATCGCAATACTGTTTCACTCATAACAAACAGGAAAAGGATGCAGACAAAAGATGAAACTGGGTCGTCTCTTCAAACATCCATGAGGGCCACTGGCCCAATAAGGAGAAGGGGCAGGGCCTGGCAGTCCCACCTGCTCCCTGGGCTCAGGACCCTCCACCTTGACAAGCAGCAGCCAGGCCGAAGGAACTCCGAGCTCAGCCTAGGCTAGGAACAGTCATTAACGATGACATGAGTAACGATGGCTAGTCTTTCGAGGAGACATAAAGCCTGCTCAGCAGCTGTGGATGGGCACCCATGCCAGTTTGCAGCAGGCCCCTCCCACCTCCCTAAGGAGGCCAGCCAGAGTGTGGTAATGAAACTGCACATAGTGGAAATGGGATCTAAATGAGTTTAAACTGATTTATGTTAGCTTTTGTAAAGATTACTCGATATCTGGAAAGTGCTACCACTGTGATATAATGTCGACAATCCTTAAGACCTCCGTCTAATGGTACTTGCACAGAATATTTATATTCTTCGTCATGGGAACAAGGACCATAATGGATACCATTTTTGTTTTATTAGGGATGCATATTTAAATTAATCTGCTATTTGCCTAAACAATTAGCTGCTTCTGTTTGTGTGCACAAAGCCAAAATTGCAATTAAGCTTCCATCAAAAAGATAAGTCCCAACTAAAACTGTCCCGGTGGAGTCATAAGAGCTCAGGGCAGAACTTTCCAAAATTACTTTTTAGCATAATGGTAATTATGTTAATTGCCTGAAAGGTAAATAACTGCTGAACTGGTTTTGGAAAAAAACACAATTGGTATACTCCTCCCTCCCCTTTGATTTTTTCCATGCACCACAAAATTTAAAACAGGTTAACAGTTTCGAAGGTCATAGACTAGTCCCTTCTTAAACTACAGAGCTGGTCTTGTGGTCTTTAGTGCTTTCTTGATTAGAAATTGTTTCAGCCATGAGCTCCCATCCTCTTGAACCTGGACAATAAACACCTGAAGCTTGGTGTCAACTTCATGACTGTTAAATAGACAAGATCAGTTAACTGTGTTCAGAGATAATGAATGAAGTTAACTATTTATAAAGATAGTTGGCAATCTCAATTTCCACCATGTAAATAAACACTTGCCTATCAAAAATTAAGCAGAGATCAAAAGAAATTCTGCAACAAAGGAAAAGGCATTTTGACAAAAATTTTAAACATACCCATAGCACTTACTCAGCAAGTACCTGTTTGTTCATTAAGTCCACACATCACCACTCTGAAGCTAGCATAAAGTTGGACAGGACAAAAGTTTTTGCTCTTCATGGAAGAGGTGCCGGTGGGAGATTAGTATCAGTGTAGACAAGTCATAAAGAACAGCTAAACCACGGACAGCCATGAAAAAGGAAGAAGCTCAAGTTTCTTGTCACTGCAGCTACTGTGGCATGCCATCCGCATTCCCGCTGACCACAGCTCTACAGCTCTGTTGCCTAAGGCAGAAAATAAACAGAAAACATTCTGGAAGCTGCATTTTAGATTAACAAATAAAAGAATCTGCATGGGCTTGTGGAGGAGGCGACTGGTTAGGGCTTAAGCAAAGCAGCGAGATCACCAAAGTAGAAACTGAGTCAAGAGAAAAGGAAGTAAGATTGAATATATTTAGGAGCTCTCAAATTCAAAGCAGAAAGAACACTTGAAAAAGAAGAATGAAAAATGACGAGACAGCAGACTGAAAAGGAGGCAAATTGTATATTGTTAAGACTATGGCAATGTGACTAGAGAGAAAAATTTACAGTTAACGTCAAACGAAAAACAGATTTATGGAGAATGCAAAGAATCTGGACCAGCTTCCACGAGGGAAAGTTCCAGAGGGCAGGTAATGTGAAAGAGACATCACTATGCACAAAGCCTCAGATTGAGGCCAATTTTCTCTATAACTGATATACACATAATATAGACTCTACCTGGAAGAGATTAGCAGACACTGGTAGTAGTGGATGCATCTAGGGAGGAGACTGGGGAGTCAGTAGACTGGTGATAGTAGATTTAAAAAAAAAAAAAAGGAGGATTTACTTTTTGCTATGTACTCTTTGGTGCTATTTGGATTTTTTCTACATGTAATATTACATTAAAAATTACTATACTGGGCTGGGCACAGTGGCTCATACCTGTAATCCCAGTACTTTGGGAGGCTAAGACAAGCAGATCGCCTGAGTCAGGAGTTCGAGACCCGCCTGGCCAACATAGTGAAACCCTGTCTCTATACTAAAAATACAAAAGAATTAGCTGGGCATGGAGGCAGGTGCCTGTAATCCCAGCTACCTGGGAAGCTGAGGCAGGAAAATTGCTTGAACTTAGGAGGTAGAGGTTTCAGTGAGCCAAGATCACGCCATTGCACTCCAGCCTGGGCAACAAGAGCGAAACTCTGTCTCATAAAAAAAAAAAAAAAAAATTACTATACTGTAATTTGTATACACATCTTTATAAATAATATTCTGATTGGTGATGGGATATTTTTCTAATTATCCATTTGCATGATTTTAAAACCAATATATAATTCTGATGTACAAAACTAAATTAAAAGCTCAAATTCTACCTCTGATCTATCAGTATGTTAAGGTGAATTAAATGCTAAAGGAGTCCATAAAACACTGCCACCACCACGCCTGTCAGATGGGTTCAGGACAGCCCAGCACGGGTCCTGGCCCAGGACTGGCATGAAGTCTTAGCCTCCTTGTTCTCTGTCTTCTCTTAAAAAAATACTGTTTATTGCTAAATGGAAAATATTTTTATCAAAAATAATTCCACCCACACATTAACTATGTAATATTTAGAAACATGAACCTTTAAAATAATGAGAAAGAGACATCACTGTGCAAGCAGCCTCAGGAGGCAGCCAATTTTCCCTACAACTGATATATACATAATATAGGCTCTATCTGGAAGAGATCAGCAGACACTGGTAGCAGTAGCTGCATCTAGGGAGGAGACTGGGGAATCAGTGGAATGGGTGGTAGTAGATTTTTTAAAAAGTAATAACTACTGAAGCTGAGTGACAGGTATATGGGGGTACATCATGCTATTCGTTCCATTTTTGTGTATTTGAATTTTTCATAAAAGAATTTTTAAGAATGATCATTTGAAAGGCTATCATAACAAAAGTAAGAATACATTAATTTGTGTTTTACAAATGTTTTCAACAGCCACAGTGCAGACTAAGTATCTTCTCAGATCTACGGTGAAAATTCCAGTTAGGACATTTTGCAGCCTTTGGAAATCCCATTCCGGGCCAGGCGCATTGGCTCACGCTTGTAATCCCAGCACTTTGGGAGGCCAGGGTGGGCGGACCATGAGGTCAGGAGATTGAGACTATCCTGGCCAACAGGGCGAAACCCTATCTCTACTAAAATATAAAAAAAAAAATTAGCCGGGCATGGTGGCACGTGCTTGTAGTCCCAGCTACTCGGGAGGCTGAGGCAGGGGAATCACTTGGATCCAGAAGGCGGAGATTGCAGTGAGCTGAGACCGCACCACTGCACTCCAGCCTGGCGACAGAACAAGACTCCGTCTCAAAAAGAAAAAAGAAAAAAAACCCACTCCAAATCCTCAAAAAAAATTTAAAATTGTAGTATCAATTCATTCCCTTTCAAGGAAAGTAATAAATGGCTCAAATAAAAAGCAGGAAAAAAAGCCTGAAGATTTAGATTATGGCAAAACTACAGTCAGTTCTGAGTTACCTAACACCAAATGAGAACGAGAAGACGGAAACCGCATAGGGTCTAACATCACACTTGTGCATTCAGAGACCAGTGCAAATCTCCCCAACAAACAGACGGTTTTGCCACAAGGCCCCTGATGTCTGGGATGGGGTTCTAGGGTCTCCCTCCCCTGTGCCCGCAGAGTGGATCACAACAGTCCAATAGAGACGGAGACCCACATGGCCACCTGCTTTCCAGACCAGTGCTCTTCAGACTTTTTTGATTACCCCGTGAAATGATTTTGAAATACAAGACCTTTCTTTCCCATTTTATACATGAAACTGATAAAATGTTTTTGTCATAAGTTGTAGGTAGCGGCAAAAACGTAACTTCTAAATATTGACATTTTAAAATAAAATGGCTACACTATTCTTTAAAAAGTACTCTTTGGGAGGCTGAGGCGGGCAGATCACTTGAGTCTAGGAGTTTGAGACCAGCCTGGCCAACATGGTGAAACGCCATCTCTAATAAAAATACAAAAAAAAAAAATTAGCCAGTGTGGGGGGCACCTGTAGTCCAAGCTACTCGGGAGGCTGAGGCAGGAGAATTGCTTGAACCTGGGAGGTGGAGGTTGCAGTGAGCTGAGATTGTACCATTGCACTCCAGCCTGGGCAACACAGTGAGAATGTT
>NW_016107374.1:5890709-5900153 GCF_001604975.1 Cebus imitator | reverse complement strand
TTTAAAGAAAAGGGGAGGTTAGGGGTGGGAAATAGCTCAAAGATAAAGAGTAAGATACAGAAAAGAGAAATGCTGAGGATCCCTGATTGCGTAACCACACCCAAAAACAGGTGTACCATCTAACCTCAGGCCTCCAAGTCAGCCAGACAGCAGAAAAGGGGCAAGCACATTCTTTTCTAAGTAATCATGCAGGATTTCTTTTAAATGGCATTAAATTGCTGTGGGAAAAAATCCAATCTTATTTAATACTGTAACCTGATAGTCTTTTTTGTTTTGAAATAATTTCAGACTTACAAAAATGTTATAAAAATTATGCAAAGAAAAAAATTATGCAAAGAGTTTCAATATAGCTTTGCCCAGATTTCCCAAATGTTAACCTATTACATAACCATAGCAGAATGATGAAAGCCAGGAAATTAACACTAATGCAGTATATTTAATCTACAGACTTATTTGCATTTCACCTGTCCTCTTACCAGCATCTTTTTCCTGGTCCAGGATCTAATCCAGAATTCCATATAGCATTTAGCTGCCATGTCTCCTTCATCGACTCCAATCTAGAGCAATTACTCAGTCTTTCCTTGTCCTTCATGACCCAAAAGTACTCCTCATTTATTTTGTAGGTCTCTCAATTGTCTGCTGTTTCCTCATGTTTAAGATCAGAAGGAATGCTGTGCCTTTCCAGTGCATTATGTATCAGGAGGTACATCAGATCAAAGTTTCATACCGGTCATGTTAACTATCATCACTTGGTTAAGGTGGTATCTGCCAGTTTACTGTGAAGTTGCTATTTTTCTCTTATGGAGTGATAATTTCACATCATGCAAATGTCCTGTTACTCACTGCCATCATCTGAATGCTGTGTCTCCCCACCCCCAAAAATTTCAGTGTTAAAATCCTAACCCCCAGAGTGATGGTACCAGAAGTGAGGCCTTTGGGATGTGATCAGGTCATGAGGACAGAGCCTGAGAGCTCCTTTGCCCCTTCCACCACATGAGAGAAGGCACCACCTATGAGGAAGGGCCCTCACCAGATACAGAATCTGCCAGTGCCCTGACCTTGGACTTCCCAGCCTCCAATACTGTCAGAAATACAATTCTGTTGTTTATAAGTCACCCAGTTTATAGCGTTTTGTTATAACAGCCCAAACAGACAGAGACATTCATCACATTGATTTTACCATCCACTGGTGATTCTTGCCTACAACAATTATGATTACAATGCTTGCCAAATAGTGATTTTCTGTTTTCATCATTTCTTTCCATATAGCAATTGAGATACTACTGTAAGGAAGAGCTGTCTCTTTGCCTTTATTTATTAAATTGTTTACTGATATCTATGGATTCAGGGGTATTTATCCATAGGTTATAATCTATTACTATCATCATGTTTTGTTGCTCAATGTGTCCTTCCTTTAGCCCCCAGGAGCTCCAATTTAGTTCCACTGTCCTACAGATGCCCTGCCCTCATCTTTTTTTTTTTTTTTAACATCCTTACTTTCTGGTCCCATAAGATGTTCCAGATTAATCTTCTATTTGTCTGCCCTAGCCCTGGTTCCTTTTAGTGAAGGACATTCAGAAACCAAAATCTGGGCACTAGCTGTACTTAATGTTACCAGGGTAGCACAATATATTCTTTCTTCAGAGGCAGGTGTTACTCTGTGCCCAGGCTGGAGTGCAGTGGCATGATCATGGCTCACTACAGCCTCGACCTCCCAGGCTCAAGTGATCTTCCTGCCTCAGTCATGCTTCATTTTTATTGGATGACAGACATTGCAAATTTTACATTACTGGTTGCTAGCTTTTGTTGTATTCTACAAACTAGCATGGAAGTTTATTCTGATGCAAAACGAAGACAGAATCAGTTGGATCCTTTTGAGACTTGCTTTCCAATTTTTTTTTTTTTTTTTTTTTGGGGAATCTTGAGCAGTTTTCAGTCTAGGGCTGAGTTAGCCCCATTACTAAAACATGGTGCCCTTCTGAGGATTCTATTCAACAACCCATGTATTATGAGGTCTTTCTACTCTTGAGGAAGTGCAAACTATTCTTAGCCCCATGTGAGCTCCAAGGATTGTTGTACCTTCTCCTTTCAGGTAGTTCTTTCCCTGGTCCAGCTATTTCCTTTTACACATGTGCAGAGCAAGACTCAGCCAAAGACTCAAGGGAATATCCTCAGCCAATCTCAGGGGTTCTCCCTCTGGAAGCTCCCTCTTCTTCGATACTCTGGCCCACAAATTCTATCCACCTTGGCTTCCCTGAGCCCTCACTGGGGCCTCCTCGAGTCAAGGAGGTCACCAGACTCTGTTTAGGTGCCCCTCCCTGTCTGGAGTTGTTTCCAGCTGGTGAGCTGGTGTAACTGTGGTCCTCACCATGCTTGTTCTCCTCCAAGAGATCACAGGGTGGGCTACCTATTTTCCAATGTCCAGAAACCATGGTTTAATATATTTTGTCCAGTTTTCTAGTTGTTTAATGCAGGTAGATAAATCCAGTTCCTGTTACCTCATCATATTGAAAAACATCTTATTTTTTATCTTTTCATTCTGAAACTTTCGAAATTGCAGAAAAGCTGCAAGAACTTCTGTATACTCACTGTTCAGATTCCACTGCCAACTGTCCCAGTTACGTTCTTTGTAGAGAAACGACCCAAGCCAGGACGACACGCTGCACTCAGCTGTCATGCCTCTCTCTTCTCTTTCCACCTGGAAGAGTTCCTAAGACCTTCCCTGACTCTCATACCTTGACAGTGCTAAAGTGGGCAGGCCAGTCATTTTGTGGAATGTCCCTCAATTTGGGCTTGTGCGAGCTTTCCTCACGATTAGATCGTGCACTCTTGGCTGGAATAGTATCACAGAGGTGGTTCTGTGTTTTTCTCACTGCATCCTGTCATGTGGCACAGGATATCAATTCCACCCTTACTGACGATGTTAAATCTGACCCCTTTATTAAGATGGCACCTGTTAGGTTTCTCGACTGCAGAGTTACTTTTTTCTCCCTGCTAATTAATAATGTTTAGTGGGGAAATTTTTTCAAGACCATGTAAAACTCCCTCCCTCATCCTCTGGTTTTAGCCTCCATTGATTTTTTTTTTTTTTTTTTTGGCCTGAATCAATTATTACCCTGATGGTTGCCAATATGTAATTTTCTAATCCCATTGTGCTTTCTACATTTATTAGTTGACATTCTACTGTAAAGAAATTTTTCTCTCCTCTCTTTTTATTTACTTATCTGTTTATTTTTGTCACAGTGCACTTGTGGATTCCTATTCAGTGGGTTATAATCTATTACCGTCAATGTTGATTTTGATACGCCAGTTGCCCCAGATTTGGCCACTGGGACCATCTTCAAGCTCACTCATGTGTTCTTGTGAGATGCCATCATTATTCTTCAAGCACTTCTTCACTTCAGTGCAATCAGAAGTACCAGGCTTACTTTGCCATTTCACTGCCCCAGCCCTGGAGTCCACCACTTCTCCAAGCATCCCTGGTTCCTTTTAGTAGAGAGCGACATTTTCAAGAGCTGGGCTCGAGGTGTCCTCACTGCTACTGGGCTATTGCTGCTCTTACCCCTTCTCATAAAACAAAGCCAGGACACACATAAACGTATAAACATACGACATGCATGTACATCTCCGTTTACTTCTCTATCTATATTTAACACCATAAATTCCACACTGATGCCTCCTATTCCAATCCAGCCCCACAGGGTTCATTCTGACCATCCCCTTTCCACACCTGAACCTTCCTTCTCCAAGCATGGGAGAAACGGCTCCCATGAGCCTCGACATGCTTACCTGCTCAGTCTCCCTGCATACTGCCAAGCTCCCAGGCCACTGCCTCACTCGGCCTCCCTCTGACACCGTTCCTGGCCCTCCAGACCACCTTTCTACTCCACTTGGGCCCACATAATAGCTTTCTGAATAAAAAGGCAGGCAAGAAGATGACTTTTGCTTTTCAAACAAAAATATATTCATTCCACAAATATACTTATTTCTGCTTGGATGAAGCCCTAGGGTTCAGAATGAAATAAATGCTACAACCAAAACTGCACATAATGAAAGGGAAATTAAATTCTCTCACTTAAAATTCGATTTATCTTCCTCGAGAAAGCAAATAAATTCATGCTCAGTTGTCATTAGGTATGCTTAAGAACTTGGGCAATTTATTTCTCTAGTCTAAACTATCTCCCAAAAGCTGCCTTGTGCTACTATTGCTCCTTTCATTTTGTAACTCAACTGTAATAAAACAGAACAGCTACTGTGAATTTATGTATCTTAGTGTCTATTATTAAAAAGCAGTTTTCAGTAAAACCACCTCTAATAAACCAAAAGATTAACACTAAATCTCATATTATAAATTTCATGTGTCATGTTTTTCTACATGAGAAAAAATATTTCAAATTATTTTCAATAGTAGCTTCAAAAAATCTATAGTTATCCCAGAAATTGGTCATCCATTAGTCTGTGCTTACTAGCATAAAAACTTTCCTCTCCAGTTTTTCTTAACTTTGAGGGCCGGTGGATCCCTAAAAATTCACTGTGGACACCCCTCAGCGTGAAAAACAATTCATGACAAGGTCAATGCAGCCATGCAGGTGGTCACTTGGTACCAAAAGCCTCAAACACGAAGTGTAAATTCAGGTACTGAGATCGCACAGCACAGCTCAGTCATGGGGTCAAAGGATCTAGGTTATTATTTTTTAAGATTATCAAACAAAAACACAGATTTTTAAAAAATTCCTATAGATCTCACAGCTCTCACCCAAAATCCAATCTGTGGACTCTCATGTGAGGATCATGACACAGATTCTATCCAGAGCACATATCATTTCAAGCTCCTGTCACTGAGGAATAGAAAAAACTTTAAAAGACTGTTTGTATTCCACAACTTCCTCCAGCCCGATATGGTCTCTATGGCCTGTCTACGAAACAAACTCTAACATCCTAGATGTGCCCGGTAGAAGTCAGCTTTAAAGCGCAATGCCCTAAGAAGGGCTTCTTACACACCAAAACCCCATTCACTTCAGAATTCTGCTTTTTTTTTTTTTTTTGAAACTGGGTTTTGCTCTGTCACCCAGGCTGAAGTGCACCAGAACAAGCACAGCTCACTGCAGCCTCAACTTCCAGGGCTCAAGTGATCTTCCCACCTCAGCCTGCCAAGAAGCTGGGACCACAGGTGCACCCCACCATGCCCAGCTAGTTTAGTTTTTGTAGCAATGGAGGCTCACTATATTGCCCAGGCTGGTCTCAATTCCTGGGCTCAAGCGATCCTCCTACAGTACTGGGATTACAAGCCTGAGCCACCACACCCAGCCTAAATGTTTTCATTCCCTTCTGAATATGTTTCAAATGTGTGCATTCCTCCTGTTTAAAAAAAAAAAAAAACTTTGTAAACATACCCTATCTTCTACAAGGACTAAGCCTGGTGTGTTTTTTTGGGGGGGTTTCATTAGGAACTTGTCTCATTCTGTTTTGTTTGCAATGTGTCTGAATATGAAGACTAGATTCCTGGACCTAAGGGTGAGTAGGCAAAGGTACCAGGCAAGAACTAATTATTGAAACTTTTAGGACAAGAATGACTGGAAAAGAAAGGCCTTGAAAAAAATCAAGTTCTCCACAATCCAGTCAACTGCCTTGGTCTTTTCCCAAGCAATCCTTTAACATGACAAGAATCCAAGTCTGGCCGGGCGCGGTGGCTCACGCCTGTAATCTCAGCATTTTGGGTGGATCACCGGAGGTCAGGAGTTTGAGACCAGCCTGGCCAATACGATGAAACCCCATCTCTACTAAAATACAAAAATCAGCCAGGCATGGTGGCGGGTGTCTGTCATCCCAGCTACTCAGGAGGCTGAGGCAGGCAAATCGCTTGAAACCAGAAGGCGGAGTTTGCACTGCTCTCCAGCCTGGGCGAAGGAGTGAAACTCCTTCGCCAAAAAAAGGATGAATCCACTTCTAACACTTCAATGTCAGAGGCAGGGGGGTAGTCATCTATTGCATTCAAAGGCCAAGTCATCATATCCAAATGACATCATCAACATACAAACAAAAGACATAAGCAAAACAAATGAAGAACTGATTTTTTACTAAAAAAAAAAAAATTAAATAAAACTCTAGAAGCACCTAGTCTCCACAGCCATCTAAGCAAAATATGTTCCTACTGTTCACCGCTAAAAAGCAGCTTGGAGAGACCCACCACTGTCCATTGTTAATATGTCAGTAAATGAGAAATCATAGTCACCTCGGCCCCGGGCAGCCGTAGTCCCTGACAATGGAGCATGTGTGTTTCAGACAATTGCACTGGGAGTGCTGTGGAGGTGGATAAGCCACTTTGCCGTGCTTGATGGCACTGTATAAAGAGGACGCTGGCCGTCCCGTCCAGGCTTCCTCATGCTCATACGCACCAGATCGCATCTCTCCTCTCTCCACTGAGGGGGACAAATAAAAACTTCTTTGCACCTAAGAAGTGTGTAATCTCATCTCTCACCAAAGAGTGAGCTTTCAAGACAAACTCTGTGACCAGGGAGTGGGTTTCGAGCACACTGCCATTCCCTAATGCTGTGGCGCGAGGCCAAAGGCAGGCAAGCACGGAGCAGATGGAGTCCTGGCAAGGTCTCTGCCGTCCCTGCATCAGCAGCATCTGCTCATTACTCAGAACCTTCGCCTGCTTTATCTAATGCTCCAGGAAAAGCATTTTGATTTGATTCATTTCGGTATGGTAACGTGCAACACAATTAGTGGTAAAATCAAACTGGAGGACGGCCAGTGCTGACAATCGGAAACAAGGCAGAAGAAATATGAGGCCAGTGGGTTGGAATTCAAAAAATCACAACTGTGGATCACCTTGCCAAATCTCAACACCCCAGGTGCGTGTACAGTGTTCCTACAGGGCAAAGAGGCTAAAAGGGATGCAGGGATGACTCCCTTTCCCCAAAGCAGGTTCCATCTCCCCTCTGGATATGATTCCCTCCACCGAGAATGTGTGTGTAGACCAGCGAGGGTGTTTCAGTGGCTACAGAGCCTGGCTTTGGCACAACCAGAGAACTGAAGTTCGTTAACTCATTTTAGTATCGTATTCTTCTTTTCCGTGTCACAATTTTATATAGCAGACCCCACAAGGTAAATTTCCTTTTTTTTTTTTTTTTTTATTTTTTTGCCATGTTTCTGCCTAAGAAGTGCCAGTTAGCTGCTCCTGGGAAGAAGCAATGTAAAAATGTGGGTTTGATTATTTCAACCTGCCTTTGCCCAGAAGTAGCTATTCATGAATATATTGGTGTAAATATCGTAGTGTCGATCTGTTACACTGAAGGGGGACCAAAGAGAACGCCACCTGAGGTCTGGGGGAAGAACAGAAGTTACTGTTTATGACAGAAACTGACGACCCAAACCAGACCAATAAAACAAGCTCAGCATGAGAAAGGAGCAGGGAAACACAAGAACTCAAAAAGCAATAGCCCTTCATACCAAAATGAACTTGAGGTGAATCAAAGATTTCATGGAAACACTGCAGCCTTGGAAGCACTATAGATTTTACCCAGTCATTGAGTAATCATCTTCCCAAGCATAACGTGAAACCCCAAAGGACAAGACTGACAAGCTTGATGTAAATTTAAGCTGCCAGACAGACCAACTGAAACAGAGCACCAAGTTCAGAAACAGACCCAGATACAAAGTAAATTTCATAGCTAAAAGCTTATAAAGGCGGCACCTCAAACCAGGTAGGTAGAGATGAGCTTTCTGAGAAGTGGTGCTGGGAAAAAGATGTACTTGGAACCATACTGCATACTAATCCAAGACAAACTTGTCAAGATAAAAGTATAAAAAGTAAGCCATAACAGTAACAGGAGAAAAAGAAAGAACTACAAGTAGCAGGTACACATTAAAAAAAAAAAAAAATTCAACCTTTCTCACATTAAGAGAAATGTAAACTAAAACTACACTTGCTGACCATTTCTTCTCAAAATGATGAATACCCAAAAGTCAGAAACATACTTTGCTGCCAAAACTATGAGGAAATGGACACACTTTGATGCCTTGCTGAAGAGAGCATAAAATAGTAAAACCCCATTTGCATTTACCCGGCAACACAGAAATGCCTGTTATAGAAAATGAAATGGCATCTTTACAAGGTTTTTCACTACAACACTGGTTGTAACAGCAAACACAACACAACAGTCCTTCAATAAACCGAAGTGCTTATACACAATGGAATTACCATTCAGGTGTGCAAAAGCGGTACTCTCTCTACACAGACATGAACAGCCTTTTAAAATGTACTGTTTACAGAAAAAAGCCAAGGTGTGGAATCACTTAAAAAGGAGGCAATAAGAATATACACTCATATTTGTCTGTACTTGTGATGCTAAAATACAAAGATATACAAGAAAGTAAAATATATGGTTACTTCAGAACGGAGCAAACAAAAGTGGGTGGCAGCAAGATTTCTCAATGTGTAACTTTATATTACTTTGATCTTCAAACTCTAAAAATGCAGTAATAAAAAATATTAAATTACAAAATAAAACCCACTAACTTACGATTAAAAAATTAAATTCGTTCATACACACACCAAGTTCTTTCTAGAAAACAAGTCCATTAAAGAATAAATGACAGGCCAGGCACAGTGGCTCATGCTTAAAATCCTAGCACTTTGTGGGGGCCAAGGTGGGCAAATCACTTGAGGTCAGGAGTTTGAGACCAGCCTGACCAACATGGTAAAACCCCGTCTCTACTAAAAATACAAAAATAGTTGGATGTGGTGGTGGGTGCCTGTAATCCCAGCTACTTGGGAGGCTGAGGCAGGAGAATCGCCTGAACCCGGGAGGTGGAGGCTGCAGCGAGCTGAGATTCACCACTGCACTCCAGTCTGGATGACAGAGCCAGACTCTGTCTCAAAACAAACAAACTAGAATAAATGACATACTGAAAAAATATCAGAAATAAATAAGGCAAGGTTTATTTCTCAAGCTCTTTCTTTTCCATCAGAAAAGATGACAACCCAAAAGACAAATGAAGACAAGAACAAACAATTTGCAGAGAAAGAAACGGAAACAACTAACAACACACAAAGAAAAGATGTCCACTTTTAATTAAAGAAAGGCAAATAAAAACAATAAAATAGCATTTTCACCTGTCAGTTACTCTCACATGCTTTTGGGAAGACTATAAACTGGTGACACCTTTGTGGAGGGCAATTTGGCAACAGTTATCAAAACCTAAAGCAGCCATGGCCTTCAACCCAGGAATTACTGCCACCTCACCCCATGGCCACACTTGGACAAGTCCGTCCTGTATTTGTTCCTGCATGTTGCTTTGCAGCACTGTTTTCTATAACAAAAATAAACAACTCCAATGGGTAACAATGAGGGCCCTACTAAACAAATGATGGTACAGCCAAATAACGCAGTACTACACAGGCATTAAAAAGAATGAGGGTTACTCTGTAAGTGTGAA
>NW_016107374.1:5887437-5890459 GCF_001604975.1 Cebus imitator | reverse complement strand
AAAAAAAAAAAAAAAAAAAAAAAAAAAAAAAGGTGCACAAAAGTATACATAGTAGGACCCCCCCATGCATAAAATGTGAGAGGGCCTGGAAGTGGGGGGACAGGGAGGAACACCTCGGCTTCTTTTTACATACTTTTGTCATTTTATATACATTTTTGCTGTTTGAATTTCAACTACGACTTAAAAAAAAAACAACACAAGAATTTAAAATATATCTTGGCAATCACTTGCTAAGCATCTACCAAAGAAAGTAGATTTTTAGTCTGGTCAACACTGCGAAACCCTGTCTCTAGTAAAAATACAAAAATTAGCTGGTTGTTGTGGTGGGCACCTGCAGTCCCAACTATTTGGGAGGCTGAGGCAGGAAGGAGAATCACTTGAACCCAGGAGGCAGACATTGCAGTGAGCCGAAATCGCGCCACTGCACTCCAGCCTGGGTGGCAGAGCAAAACCCTGCCAAAAAAGAAAGAAAAAGGAAAGAAAGGAAAGAAAGAAAGGAAGAAAGGAAGAAAGAAAGAAAGAGAAAGAAAGAAGATTCTTTATCATGCATACATTGTTCTCCAATGTTTCTATGTAACAACAGGGATAGGGGCAACGAAGACAATTCTAACCAACAATATAAAACCGGCAGCAGCACCCTTGCATATCACCTCAAGCTGTATTTTCAAGCAAACAAGATATGAGACACGGGCTGCAAATCAAAGGGGTGCACATTTCTACAAGAGTCTGTATGTTCAAGATTCCATAAACAGCACAACCACCGCAACATGGCCCTGGAGAACAATCACGGTTCTGGATTCACTGCCGACTTCAACCTAGCTGGCTTCTTTGCAATTCCGTTTCCCCATCTGTAGAAGAATATGTGTGTGCACATTCGTGTGTGTGAATGGCAGGGAAAGACTATTAGATGATTTTAAAACTATATGAGTCTAACTTCAAAGTACTGTAATCTTTGAATAGGTATTTTGAAAAAAACTCACTGATAATTTGAAAAGTAGCAAACATGTTCAAGCTGCTCTTAGGGTATCCATCCAGGGTCTCAATAAACATATGAAATATTAATCATGCCACAGAAACAGCTTAGCTGAATTTCTATAGGCTGAAAAGGAAATCCATCAATAGTGTCTACTAACATCAAACCAACATCACATTGCTAAAGTAATTATACAAAATATAAAAGTATTTTCAAGGCCAGGCACAGTGGCTTATGCCCATAATGCTAGCACTTTGGGAGTCTGAAGCAGGTGGATAGCTTGGGTTCAGGAGTTCAAGACCAGTCTGGACAACATGGCGAAACTCGGCCTCTAAAAAAAAAAAAAAAAAAATATATATATATATATATATATATATATAATTAGCTAGGCATGGTGGCATGCCCCTGCAGTCCCAGCTACTCAGAAGGCTGAGGTGGGAGGATTGCTGGATTCCAGGAGGTCGAGGATGCAGTGAGGTGAGATAGTGCCACTGCACTCTAGCCAGGGCAAAAAAGTTAAGACCCTGTCTCAAATATGTATATGTATACATATGTAAGATTTCAGCCCTAATTTTTAAACAGCACATGGGTATACAATCCCCCATTAACTACTTTAGTTTTGTCCCTCTGAGCCAACTGCTAATGTCACACTGACTCTGAAGATCTGCAGCAGTTCCATGACATGAACACTTAAAATTCTGAAATATGTTGTGGTCCCAACTTTTGGGCAAGTGGGGACACAAAACTTGTAGAGATTCAAGACTTTGTAACATGATGGAGGACAGCAGCATGAGAGGTAGGCATGCTGGATATCATGGCCATCGAAATGACCATTTCTAGTAGCTATACACTGTCAAGAGTTCCTTTACACAGGTAAAGCTAACTTTAGACTATTCCTATCTAGTTCCGAAAATCTACAGTTGCTCATGTACAAAGAGAATTCTATCAATGTCAAAGAAAAAACATATCATTACCAATTACCTTGTATGGTATATTAAGTGCCAGGAAAAGGTAGGCACTGACTTTCATTTTTCTGTATCCGTATTTGTTGATAGATGATCTATGTCTGTCCCCTTTTCACTATTGCCTTTAGGCTGAGCAGAGGCTAAAGGAAAAGTAGGCCAAGTATATTTAATATTTTATATCAAACAAGTTATTTGCTTAAGAAGCTTTGGCCAGCCTTGTGTCTGGCACTAGCGCCCAGCCTGACAGTTCCAGTAGGAATTAAACACCAGTTTTAATGGGTGCTGTGTTCCAATGCCTACTAATGCATTGACGGTTGTTGGCCAACTTCTTCACATAAAGACAAGAGTGAGTGTATGTGTGAGAACATGTGTGTGTGCCCACGTGTACGTATGGAGGGATTACAGGGGGGAGCCGGCCACAGCTGCTTAATTTTTGTAAAGCTTTTTTTTTTCCTTAATAGGGAGGAGGGTTGTGGTTACTTACCATCCTCATAAGCTGCTACTGCCAGCGAGCTGTTTATCCTCACAAAGGAGACATTTGGCTGCAGTCCAGGCTCGTCCTCCTCGTCCTCTGATTCCAGGAAGGGGGCTACGTAGTCCCAGGTGCGGGTGTCCCACACTCTCACGTCCCCTGATGTATATCTGGAAGAGAACGACACACTTGGTTCCAAAAGGGGATTGAAGAGCAGGGCTAGGGTGGGGGAAAATGCATAGAGCCTTACAGCAACAGACAAGTAAGAATCGGGTGCTGTGGAACCACTCCTGCAGCACTGTTTAGACGAGTGACTCCAACAGGAGAAAATGTCAACTAGATGACAGAAGGCTGCGAACACGCTTCACATTCTCACAGCACAATGGTGACAATTTCAAATGAGAAAACAATAACAAGACATGGGTAGTGAGATCTCCTTGCTTTTCCTTTTACTCTATTGCAACAATCTGCTCCTGCAAGCTCTCCCACTACAGGGATCACTCGAAGAAATTTGTATAAGCCACACTATTTACCCACAAACACACACTCACTCACGAAAGACAGAGAGCAATGTGGCAGGGATACTCAGAACTAATGGTCTTACAGACACAG
>NW_016107374.1:5827498-5886672 GCF_001604975.1 Cebus imitator | reverse complement strand
TTTTTTTGAGCAGGGTTTCACTCTGCTGCCCAGGCTAGAGTGCAATGGCACAATTTCGGGTCACTGCAACCTCTGTCTCTTGGATTCATGCGATTCTTCTGCCTCAGCCTCCCGAGTAGCTGGGATTATAGGCACACACCACCATGCCCCACTAGTTTGTTTTTTTAGTGCTTAGTAGAGATGGGGTTTCAGCCCCAGCTGGTCTTGAACTCCTGGCCTCAAGCGATCCACCCACCTCAGCCTCCAAAGTGCTGGGATTACAGGTGTGAGCCATTGCAAATGGCCTCAGGTGGAATTTCTTATGGAGAAGTACTCTGATTCAGGAGTGCTTTGTTTACTAGTAGTACTGCATCCAAATTATTAATCTATAGTAAATACATATACTGCACAGTCCAAAGGCCATTCTGTCACCCCAATTCCCTGGTTGGAGAACTCAGTTCTCTACCTGCAAAGTGGCAACCAGAGAGTGTGCATGTGGGTAAAGAGCCAAACGGGAGAGATGTGCTTTCTGATACTGGCCTGCTGTACCTCTGGGTTGACCACTGATCATCCAGTAAACAGAAACACAAGATGAATGTCCTTAAGCCTGGCAATGTGCAGGCAAGGGCAGATACTGGTATCACTCTGACCAAAGCATGGCCCCTGCCCCCTCGGCTCTCCAGGCCTCAGTCAGCTTACCCTTCTGAATGAGGAGCCCTACACTGGAACACATACCCCAGACCCCATTGTCCTCAAAATACCGAGCTCAGTGTGACACCCTGAGAACAACTCAGGCCATTCTCTGGAGTAAGGCCACTTGCTTCGCTACAGAGACACTGAACAGATGTGACGTGTTTGAATGGCTAGACTGTGCGGGACTAGATTCTGAAGGTTAAATTCTATGTGAAAGGAACTAGCCAATTCAGGAAGATGAGAAGGATGGCAACGTCTTTCAGAAACACAGAGGTTGTATGTGAAAAAAAAAAGTACAGGGAATTCAGGAGATCAGAAGAGTAAGGCACACTGAGAAAGAAGTATATAAACTAGGAAACTGTATTTCCTTCCTGCCAGTCTCTGTCCTTCTGCTTCCTGCTAGCCATGTGTCACACCACGCCAATAGTCTGCACACTGTTCTTGGTGGTGTCCCCCCGCCCCCCGCCCAGGAGACACAGTGGGGAGGCGAGGGTGGAGAGGAAAGATGGTTTAGATGGCCTCAGCTCCAGCCCCCCAGCTCCCTAAACACAAAGAGTTCTGAGCCAAAATGACAGCCAAACAAAGCAGCCTGGAAAAAAGGTGCTTTAGCTGCTGAACCAGACAATAGTAAGCTGTGAAATAGAAACTGTTGAGCCTGCTCCTTACTGAGGGAAAGAGGAGAGAGGGAGGGCAGGAACTCCACGGAGAACAGCACACTATTCATATATGAGGGGCTCCTGGGCAAGCCTTTCTCCCACAGAGGAGGCTGGTCCACTCACACTGGGACTCCACACATCTAAAATCAAACACTTCAGCTCATGGCCAAACTAGCCTGTGTCTGAATTCCTTATTTTTATCAATGGCATCATCAGTCCCAGGTCCCTGGTACAGAAGTAGAGGGGATCCTTCAACAGTGCCATGGCCCACACCCACACCACTATATATGCTCAGGTGCCAAGCTCATTCTGTTCTGCTCATTCCCAGAGAGGCCACCCTGGTCCAAAGCCCCCAACACCTCACACTCACACCCAACTACTACAGACTCCCTGCTTCTGAGCTTCTTCCATTCAATCTTCCCCGCACAAGCCAAGACCTTTAAAACACCTGACTGCACAAATCTTTCTTCTGGAAACACTTTCTCTCTCACATGCCACTGCACCTCACTACCATCTACCTTGATGGCAGCCTGGACGTCTCCTTCATGGCAGTTGTGGGTGTCTATGATCATCTCACTGTTCACCTCCCTACCAGCTTGAAGCTTCTGAGCCCAGGGCTTGGGTTTTGTTCATAGCTGTGCATGCAATGACTAGACAAGTCAGAATAGAATGCGCATGCCACATACCCAGGGAACCCTCTATGAAGTCTTACATCTTAACACCTTATTGAATGAAGTTTCAATTATGGGATCTACTGAAAACCTTCCGCAAACTAGCTTCCACCCCTCTCCCCAGCCTCATCTTCTACTCTCCCTTCACATGAGCCGGTCTCCAGAGAAGCTCCCAAATGCTCTTGTCTCAGAACCCTGATTCCCCGACCCACCTGCCTGCAGTTCCTCACCTCCTCGCCTCCCAGCCCAGTGGGACCGGCCCAGTCTGGGCTGCACATTAAAATTGTCTGGAATGCTTTAAAAAGTCCCGATACAAGCCCGGCGTGGTAACTCATGCCTGTAATCCCAGCACTTTGGGAGGCTGAGGCAAGCAGATCACCTGGGGTCAGAAGTTCGAGACCAGCCTGGCCAACGTAGTAAAACCTTGTCTCTATTAAAAATGCAAAAATTAGCTGGGTGTGGTGCATACCTGTAATCTCAGCTACTTGGGAAGCGGAGGCAGAAGAACCACTTAAACCTGGGAGGTGGAGGTTGCAGTGAGCTGAGATCCTGCCACTGCACTCAAGCCTCCCAGGCCAATTAAATCTGACCATCTTGGGATGGAACCAGGCATCAATGTTTTCAATACACAGTCAAGACTGAGAACCACCAACCCAGCCCAATCCTACCAATCCCTCAAGGTCTAACACAGGCGCTCCCCTCCTCCATGAAGCCTGAAGCTTTCTGCCTCTACTACGCCCTTTATCTGATGAAACAGCTTTTATGACTACGGCCCATCTGCACTGATCGTCTCCTCAACTTGACTGTAAAGTCTTCAAGAAGGCCCTATTGCAATGCCACAGCCTCCATCACACTGTCTTATGCAGGTTTAACAATAAATAAATGGTTATTGAAAGGGGGTGTTCACAGGTAACAACCTGACTGGTTTGAGGGATACCTCTTTATTTCCACTGCCTACCTTCCAGTGGTAATGATTAATGAAACACCCAGAATACACACACTGATGTCCATTAGACGGCTTCCGTTTATTTCCAAACTGATTGAAAACTGTAAAACATGGGATAAGCTAAATTATTTGAATAAACGTGACATTTTCCATATATCTATTTAATTAACTTCATTCTTCATGATCAAAAGGTATGATAATAACATAAATGTTTTGCTGCAAAATGACTCAGGCAGTAAGATATAAAAGCCTCTACATCTCCTGTATTGACAGGAACTGAGACTAAATATCCTACTGCAGCAGGTACTGCATTATGACTCAGCAGCGGACTCTCGAATCTAACACAAGTGAAAGCCACGAGAGCATGGGAGGCAGCCTCCGTGCTAATGAACTTGTGCTAAAGAAACAGACATTTTTGGAAGGGTAAAACACTGGTTGGGGCAGAGGGACCTGGACCAAGCCCTAAATGTGATCTAAAAGTGCTTAACAACGTTGGCCAGGAGAAGCAAGAACAGATAACGAATGGAGGTAGGGAAAAAGGCTGATCTTTCTCCAGAGCTCCAGATGTCTTTATCGCTGCCTAATGACAATTACACTCAACCAATTAAGACGCCACGATGACAGTTGCATTGTCAGTAAGCCTTTGGACCCCAATGTTGATGGCTCTCTAATTAGTGTCTGTGCAAAGTACAACTGCAACTAATACACAAGCTGATGTAAGAACACTCAGGAAAAACTGAAGAAGAAAGAAGCCTTTTCCAATGAGGATATGCCCAGCCCAGGGAAGCTGTGTGCTTTCCCAGTCTTTTCTATACTTGGCAAGGTTGAGTTTACCTCTAAATAAATAGGTCAGAGACCATAGCTGATTTTTTGTTGAAAGAATGGGAATAGAGCCTCTCTCAAGCTCTGCATGCCAGAGCGACTGCCAATTTAAAATGATTTACCACCAAAGAGTTTTCATTAACCAGTAAGTTTCTGAATAGGCAGACTACTTATTTGAACCAAGGGACTAGAAGAATAGGAAGGAAGAAATACCGTATATCTAAAAACAACCTTTCTTCTTCATAAGTATCCAGCAGCACTTTTTTGCTTCCATGTGTCAGCTCTTATTTGCTAAAAACAAAATTTTGTAAGGCCCTTCCTAGGAAGCTAGGGGGTTGTTTTGATTTAAGAATGCTGAGAAGTAAGGTTAAGTGACTTACCCAGGGTCACAAGAAACATTTTAGAGGCACAGCTGGGATCAAAATGTTTCCTAGGATTTTCCTCAATCACTGCTTAGCCAACAAGCCACTCTGCCTCCTCAGATGACACTGTCTTTAAAACAAATACTGCTTTTAAGAACCATTCCAATTTAAGTGCAATATAAGGAATTTATTGTTTTCAATATTGTGACTCAGGTTTGCAGGACACAGCCCCTGACCCTAACCCATCAATTCGACCACTGAATTGCAAGTGGAAGGTGAAAAGCCAACAGAAAAGGCTCAGCAGGCGGGGAGCAGGACTGTGGGCTGAGCAGATGCAACCTGTGCCTCCCATGCGTGCTTCCAGAGGATGCGGGAGAACACATGGAACCGTTAGTAAGACTTCTCTCTCTACAGGCTCATACACGAACAGCCACTCCCAAACCAAGCCACGCTTCTATTCTGATCAGGCACCCAGAGCAGCCAAGAGAGGCCCTGTTATGAGGCTTCGAGCCAGGAACAGCAAATGGTTTCATTTGTGTGTGGCTGCCTAGAGCCCTGTGTTGAGAAGGATTCTGAAGCTGTGTTTCATCCAGCTTACCAGAAACACAAATGCAGTAATGGGTTATTCGTCATCACTACTGGTTGGGGAGTGGGGAGGGCAGCATCTCTGCCCCATATGAAACCCTACCTGGCCAAGTCCTAGTCGTCCTTCTGGATTCAGGTGAAAAGTTGTTTCCAAGGAGGAAGTTAGCCTGATGCTGACCCTGTATGAGATGCCTCTCCCTAGCATGTTATGGCGCCATGCTCCTCCCAACCCTAACACCTCCCACAATGAAAACACCAGTAACTGGATCCCCTGATCCCCTGCCGGCCTATAAACTTCCCATGAGCAAGGGGGCTGTGTGTGGTATTCATCCATGCTTAGTGGATGCTGATGGAATGAATGAATCTACTGACTTAAACCTGAAGATGGAAGTGGTTTAAAGCCTACTGAGCAATCAGGCAGAGACTCCTAAAACTGCAGTGTCCACATTTCAAGAAACATTCATGCCCTTAGCATGTAAAGGTTTGAAGAACTATTCACTTGCTCCATGCTTTCTTCAATAATACCAAGGAATACCAATCAAAAAAAAGCAAGAGTATTTACTATTTTCCACGAAACATGGCAGGGTTGTATTATGCAATTAACAAAATAATTCAATCCCACAGTGCAGAGTCCTTCTGTGGAAATGCACTACAACAAACATCAAGTGGGGCTTAAGACGCATCAATTGAAAAATAATGAACGTCTTAATGGACCTTACGAGATACATGCACTACACACTTAAAACTGTTTTCCATACATCTTGGTTAATCACAATCAATAGAGTCAGAGTCAATGATGATTATGCAGAGTTATTGTAGCTGTGGCCCTTCCCATTATTCCTTGGAGAACCAGAGATGGATAAATGCAGTCATGAGTTCACCAGTATTTATTAAGGATATTCTGGAGCTCCTTCATTAAAGATATAACAAATGTAATGCTCTCCTCTACTTACTTATCAATATCTTACCTCAGACTTATTTACCAGAAGAGCATGTATACCTCACAGTAGAAAATAAATAAATTTAAAAGTATTTTTAAAAAGAGGTCCCTAACGGGTAATGATCGAATTCCTTATGGGAAACAGTCCAATGTCACAATCAGCAGCAGCAGAAAATCTACACAAAACAAGGTTTAAAGGAAAACCGTCAGGGGAACAAGTGTTTTTAAAAAGGAGAAAGATGGAAAGCACATCCTTAGTAAGTATATTCGGGCAACATTTATCTCACACCACCTTATACCTATGTTATTTACGAAGCGTCTGTTATCTCAACAGCCCCAAAGTAATCCATAAGCAGAATCTATTTTTTACACATTCATATAAAACTAGGAGAGTGTTGGAAACATCATCCTTGAGGGCTTCAGTTCCTGAATAGAAAATATTTTTAAATCCAGGGCAAATATATACTATTTCACATTAAAGCTACTATTCAGATTTTGTCATGGTACACAGTCGATAAAAACGTCCTTTTCTTTAAAAAAAAATTTTTTTTGAGACAGTCTCTGTCACCAGGCTGGAATGCAGTGGGAATGAAATTGGCTCACTGCAACTTCCACCTCCCAGGTTCAGGTAATTCTTGTGCCTCAGCCACCTAAGTAGCTGGGATTACAGGTGTGCACCACCATGTCCGGCTAATTTTTATATTTTTGGTAGGCAGGCGGTTTCGCCATGTTGGCCAGGCTGGTCTCGAACTCCTGGCCGCAAGTGATCCACCTGCCTTGGCTTCCCAAAGTGCTAGGATTACAGGCATGCCACTGTGCTCAGCTAATAATAAGGTACATCTTTAATTACTAGAAAAAGTAGAGGACAATGTGGCTAAAAGCAAGTTATTTCAAGTTACCTTAGCTGACTTTATTTTTTTTTTGTTTTTTTGAGATGGAGTCTCACTCTGGGGGGCAGTGGTACGATCTCGGCTCACTGCAGCCTCTGCCTCCCGGGTTCAAGTGATTGTCCTGACTCAGCCTCCCGAGTAGCTAGGATCACGTGCATGCACCACCACACCCGGTTGATTTTTGTATTGTTAGTAGAGACAGGGTTTCAACATGTTGGCCAGTCTGGTCTTGAACTGCTGACCCTAAGTGGCCCACCCACCTGGGCCTCCCAAAGTGCTGGGAATACAGGCATGAACCACAGTGCCCAGCCTGCTTAAAATGATATTTTCCAATACTTCTTAATTGTAAAACAATGATACAATTCCACTGAAGGGCCAACAGGCAAACTGAACCAACCACAGATTCAGACACCAATTTTTACATACATAAATTGGAAGCTCCAATTTTTGCTTCCTGTCTACAAAGAACTGGAAACCCTCTCACTCTGATGCCAGGTTGTATGGACCAGGCTAAGAAAAATAAAAACACATTTAAATCAGGTCATGTCTGGCAGCTGAAGCAGCAGTCAGAGATCACTTGGTTGCTAGAGAGGTATGGGCAGTTTGTTTTGTATCTCCTTGGGCACACTTGCCTCGAAAGGAATGAGACAAAAATGGGACAATTGAGTGTTTTTAGGGAAAGAAGAGAGCTAATATTTTGCAACATTAAATGATACAGTTCTCCTTCCAACCACACTTGGCAGGGGAGAAACACGGATACATAGTGCTGTACCTTCCAGTAAAGACAGGAACTATATGCTACAAAGGCAGAAATCAGGGGACAAAATGTTTAGGAGTAATGGAAAAAACCTCAATACAAACCGGGTGCTTGATGTTTTTTTAAAACCAAAAGGGGAAAAATGTCCTCTCATGTGAATAGAAAAGTGTTTTCTTATGCCGGCTAGAATACGTTAACCTTACGAATCTCAAGTAACAATTGAGGAGGGAGTTTATTCCAAAACACCATCATACTCCTGGGCATCTGATAAAAGCTTCTGGTGAGCTAACAGCTTAATGGTTAGCAGAGCTGGCACAAGGCCTCCATGGAGCTCCTGGTTCTACCTGGGATATCTCCTTCACTAGATGGCTCTCCTTCACTACTTATGGCAAACGAAAACTAGCCCTGCACCTCGGGTTTTATACTGTGACCTTTCTGAACTCGTGATGTCATCTGTTTGCAGCACTCAACTTCTAGAGGGCAACTGGGGAGAAGGAGAACAGTCCAAGCATCACAAAACAGAACAGGGATGTGTCCACATCCCCCTTTCTTCTATTCTTTCTCCTCCAGGATAAACATCTAATTTTTAAAACATTCTAAAATTCTAAGAGCTGTTACCACAATAAATCAAAGAAACAAACAAAAGGCACGTTGCGATCAACTAACTTTCCAACCTCTCTGCTAAAACACAAGGGAAACACACATGAAACCTCGCTAGCGTTTCAGGAGGTCCAGCAGATGAGAGAAAAATGCAGACAGGTGCTGAACTTTGAAAGAAAGACAGGTGACTGATTCTGTAGAGACTGATGACTTTTGAACACAAATTTTTCTCAAATTAAAGAAATGAGAACTTTTCACTGAAAAAGGAATGTAAAAGTTGCGTCTGAATGGCTCAGCTGCAGCTGAAAGCCGTCCACTTATCTCTCCAACAAAGAAAACAACTGCTGCAGGTCTTTCCTGGGCTGCTGCATATCCCCGCTAAGTGGTCAAGTGACAGCAGAGAAAGGCAAGAGCCAGGGCCAGAGAAGGTGCTCACAGAGATAATGGAAGCCCAGAGAGCGTCGGTCGCCAAAGGGGAGTTTACCTCCCTTACACACTTGCTGCAAAGCTTCCTGGGTCCCGGGAATGATGTTAGATTCTGAGGGCACCAAGATGCTTAATACATGGCCCCACCATTTCAAGAGGGGAAAGCCAACAGGACTGAATGCTGCCAAGAGGCTGGAGAGGACGGGCCAAGAAAAGGCCATTGGTTTGTTGACCAAAAGATCACAGTTGACCTCTGAGAATGCAGCGCAGTGGAAGGGCTGGGATGGAGCCAGCTGGAGGGAGGTTAGACAGGGAGGAAGGAAGGGAGGCAGGAGACGTGGGCTCTCATTATGTACAGCACTGACAGGAAGATGGTAGGAATGGTTTGGAGACTTCAAGTCAAAGGTTAGACTGGAAAAGAGCTGAGGGCTACAAAAGCATGTTTAAATAATTTATTAATCTGGAAAATAATAAAAATTCATTCCCCTAAATGCAGTAATTCTGCTTATAGGGCTCTAGCCTAGGAAAATTATCAGGAATGCAAGATTAGGAGAGAATGATGAAAGAACTTTAACTCTTTATTTTATACACTTACATAGAATTTCAGGTTTCTACAGTAGCATGTGTCTAATCCTTTTAAAATAAAGATTTGTAGTGCTAAAAGGGAGAAAAATTTGCAGACATCTATACATAAAATATTCGTAACATACATATAACAAAACACAGGAAATGACCTTAATGTCCACTATTAGGGGAATACATAGGAAAATTCGGATGTAATTATTCAAAGTGTTTTTGCAACAAGTCAAAGAAAGTAATGAAAAATATACAACCTGAAAAAAATTCATCAGTTTGGTGAGGGAAAAAAGCCACAAATGTAACAAAGGCTATAATTGCACTATGAAAAAACATGCATAGAAAAACAGACTGAAAACCAAACCGGACACATGGGAGACCTTAATAAAGGCTGTGTTCCAACCTAGAATTTGAGTGGCTTTCTCTGCTCTACTTTCTAACATGGCCGCAAAATAACATGATTTTACCACCGCTTTTCTTTTTAAATAGACACATCCCATGAAAGAAAAACCAAAATGACGCTGTAACAGCCAAGGCTTCAGAGTAGCAAATGGGGCCTGGAGACAGCAGCCTAAGCACCCAGCCCCGCCTGTGGATGCTGCAGAAACACAGCAGAGTGGCTTGCACACTCAGCCTGGCCCTGAGCCTCCCTCCGCCACCTCACCCAAGAGGAGGGTCTGGGAAAGGATCATCTCTAAAGTTCCTTCCAGGTTTAAAAGTGTATGATTCCAGGTTGAGAAGAGTGACGTGCATTTCTCTAGTTTCCCACAAAACACAGTATACCAGTGGTGGGGGGCAAGGGAAGTCTGTGTATTCAGTTTTATTGCTTACTCCATATAAAACAGTATGCATTTAATGAAATCTTACTTACTACTCAAGAGTTTTAAAAAGTGCTTACCTGTAATCCCAGTACATTGGAAGGCCAAGGTGGGCAGACTGCTTGAAGCCAGGGGTTTGAGACCAGCCTGGCCAACAATCCTGTCTCTACTAAAAATACAAAAATTAGCTGGGCATGGTGGCCTGTAATCCCAACTACTCGGGAGGCTGAGACAGGAGAATCGCTTGAATCCGGGAGGCAGAGGTTGCAGGGAGCCGAGATCACACCACTGCACTACAGCCTAGGCAACAGAGTGAGACTGTATCTCAAAAAAATAAAGATTTAAATTTAAATTTAAAAACATGCTTACAAATTGCTGGAAAAAAATCCAGTACATGGCTGTAAAGTTAAATATTATTTCCAAGTAAAATAATAATATAAAACAAAACTGTTTCAGAGAACCGGCGAGGCCACATGCTGAGCTGCCCTGTCAGCGGCAGACGGTCCCTTCTCTAGGAGTTCTGAGAAGAGTGGACACCGGGCTACAGTGCTAGAGAACCTCTTGGAGGAGACAGGACTGGAGTAGGCCTTAAAGAATGGGTTCTGGGTTTCTTTTTGAGTTGATGAAAATGCTCTGGAATTAGATAATGGTGTTGGTTGCACAATCTTGTAAATTTACTAAAAAAAAAAAATCACTGAATTATACAATTTGAAAGAGTGAATTTTATGGCATGTGAATTATACAGTCATGTGTCACTTAACGACAGAGATACATTCTGAAAAACGCATCCTTTGGCAAGTTTATCATCGTGCAAACATCATAGAGTGTTCTAACACAAACCAGATGGCAGCCAGGGTACATGAATGGCCAGTATCATGTATGGGGCCCATCACTGATTTAAACGCTGTTATGCAGCATATGACTGTATCTCAACTAAAAAAATGATGCAGTCAGAGGTAACTAAATAAAACAGTGTGGAAAACCAAAGGTACCCTTGACAAGAGTAATAAGGAAAAAGGTAGCTTGGAAAGAAATGTCAAATAACTCCGAATGTGAGGAAAAGTTAACTGGAAATTATTTGTAAGACTGTAGGGTAAACAAAGACTCATGGACAAAAGGGTGAATAATCAAACGCTTTGGGAAAAACGTCTGTTTCCCCACTGGAAAAACAAGCCTCAGGTAGGCAGGGGCCAGGTCCTGTTCACATGATGGGTATTTGAGTGTCAAATGCGTTTATGAAAGAGTGACTATTTTCAGATTTCGCTGGTTTAAGTAAAAAGAAGACTGGGGAAGAACCAAGACTGGGTCCATCATGAGGTTCACTGCAATAAATATCAATCTGGGCCTATGCAACATTGCCCCAAACTAGGAACACTGACACAGAAAGCTGAAAAGGTGAGAAGAGACTCTGCAGCAGTCTTTGCTCTCCATCAACGATGTGAAACGTACCTACTGGGTGTAAATGCAAAAATCCTTCATAGTTTAGCTCTAGGCACCTAAAACTAAGTCTCTGAACAGACTCCACTTGTGCAAAAGAAAGAGAAAAAGGAAGAAAAGAAAGAAAATCAGAGAAACACAAGGTAAGTACAAGAGAAAGAAGGGGTGAGATGGCCACTGTCTCTTTAAGAAGCTCCTTGGAGATACATAACTGTAGAAAGCCTGGCGAATTCAACATTGATTGGGAATGAGGTAACCACAAACACCGCTGTCTCAAATGAAAAGGGATTCAAGATCTGACCCAGAAAACAAGCATCGCAACCACCAGATAAAATTTTAATGATAAACACAAGATGCTCTACATACAAGCAAGAGTGAAGTCTCTCATGGTAAGCCATCAGTGTAAGGTTTTCTTAGAAAGAGGAGCCGCAAGGAGCCTCTCTGACCCACAGATCAAGTTTCACCCTATTGATCCGCAGAACTCGGCCATCATTTTGCTCTGTGCTGGCACGATCTGTAATGCTGAACAGACCCCGAGGGAACAGAGAAGCGGAGAAAGAAGGACTGGCATCTGGACTCGTAGGGGGCCTGCCCTTCGGGAGCTCCACAGAAGAAATTCATAATTGGCTTTGAGATGAAAGGTTCTCCTTTATTTTTAAGTTCTTTTGCGACTCCTTCAGTCTAGTTTCAGCATTCTCAAGTGTCTTCTGACACTCTAGGCAGAGATCCCTTTAAGCTGGAATGATCTAAGTACCTTTTGGAGTTCCCACCAAATTGTAGCATTTGTGGGTAGAAAGGAGCTGCGTATCAGGTGATTGTAGGCCCACATTTTGGCAATTAGGTAGAGAAGTCCAACGTGCACTGATAACGTAATGGACAGGACTGCAGGTATCTGAACCATCCATCTTTCTACAACTAGTTCAGCAGCACTCCCAAGAAGGACTTTCACGTCTAAATCATAGCCAGGAAAACAGAAGCTGAGGAAAAGCATTCCTCCTGGGTACATCTTGTTTAAAGCAGAAATACTTTTTTCATAGGCACTGCGTACCACAAAATATTAAAATAAACCGACTATTTGGGATTTCTATTCAAAAGGTGTTCTTTAAGGAATGCTGTTTAAGGAAAGATTTTCCTTTAGAGAAAAGTACTCCTCTACCACTGAGTTTTCAAGGCCAAGGTTGGTTTTCTTTTCCCTAGGCAGGAACTTCCCTGAATCATCTCATTCCATATCTGGGCCAGACTCAAAAACTTAAGTGTTCTGGTCTCTACTTTATGGCATGAAGTATACAATCTGAGGCTGTAGTTCACGACATATTCCTAAACCAAAAGGAAAACTGATCTTCTTATTGTACAGTAAATAAATATATAAATGTACCTCTGTAGCAAAATAGGAAGACTTCATCAAAGTGGTTTTTAGGACAGAAGCTGAAGGAATTTACAGAAGCTAAAATTAAATTTCTTGGCCATGGAGACTAATAAAAAAAAAAAACCTATTTCAGGACAACTTAAGTAACAAAGACAAACTATACGGTGGGGAAGGAAGATTATGTGCGGTCACAGCCCTTCCTCACAATAAGGGTTTCAGAAAAAGAGAATGAGAACAGGGCCTGTCTGTGCCAACACTTATTATTTTTGCTTGACTTTTTTATGTCTTCATAAAATACAAACTGTTTGCCTTAATGAAAATCTCACATAACATGCCACAAGAGTGATTTAAAAGCTGGGAAAGACATATTGAGACAAATGGATCACAGATCCGCTCCGCACCATGTGCTTCTCACCCTTGCTGCAGCGCTCCCACGTCCTCAGGAACAGAATCACGAAGACTCTCCCTCCTCCACATGGGCTGTAACTGAGGGAGGTACATGCTCTCAAGGGAAGCTAAGGTCACTGCTGCTTAGAGAGTGGTACGTGAAAAATGAAAGACTTTCAGATGCAGAGCACTCAGCAGAAACAGTTTTGCTTACCCAGCAATGACCACACCATTGTGAGAATGCACATCACACAAAACCGCGTCAGGAATGTGCTCCAGCTCGCTCACGGCACCTTTGCGGCTCTGCATGAAGAAAAGGGATGCAGTTTAGACTATTCTTGGGACAGCCCGAAAGCCAAGCATTGTGCTTTCACCTACTTTCCACAGCATTTCTCTATAGCATGGACAGCACTGCATACAAAGTTCTGTGGGCATTCAAAAGGACAATGATGATGCCTAATATGCTAGGCTGTTAAGCATGTGCGAGCTACCACATATCCCAAAGGCACTAACTCGAGGACACGGGCTGTGTGAGACTCTGCCCCTGTCCTCCAGGAGGTTACAGAATAGAAAGGAAATATGTGCTCACCAATAACTACCATCCACAGTAGGTGGGCACGTATCTGCCAGGAGTGGTGAGTATCTAAAGAAGCTTATAAAGTATTGAAAAAGTTCAGTGCAGCAGAGAGAAAGTATTACATGATACCTTACCTGTTAACTCTTACAAGGACTCTCAGAATAAAATGCAAAATTGTATACAAATAGATAAAAGATCAGGATAAGGAAAGGAAAAGAGGTGATACTATTTCTAATTGAGAGGTCAGAGGTTTCATAGAAATGGTATTTAAAGGAAACTCTAAGCCAGGCACAGTGGCTCATGCCTGTAATCCCAGCACTTTGGGAGGCAGAGGCAGGAAGATCACTTGAGCCCAGAAGTTTCAGACCAACATAGGGCGACCCCATCTCTGCAAAAAATTTAAAAGGTAGTCAAGTGTAGTGGCATGCACCTGTATTCCCAGCTATCTGAGAGGGTGAGGCAGGAGGATCACTTGAGTCCAGGAGCTTAAGGCTGCAGTGAGCTACAACTGCAACACTGTACTTCAGCCTGAACAAGAGTGAGAACCTATCTCTAAAAAAATTAAAAATTAAACTGAATTAAAATGAAGGGAATCTAAATGGATAAAAAGTATTTACAGGTGGGAAGTTGGGAAAAGTTAAGCCACAAAGCATGAATAAAGGTATTCAAGAATCCCATAATTTCAACTTTACCAAACTGGGACAAGAACTAGAAATAGCGCAAGTGCCCAGCACAGTTCTTAACATACAGACAGTGTCCAATAAGTGGTAGCCATTATTATTATTTCTACTAATAGGAAAAAGATGACATCATTCCATTAAAATACACATTTATTAAGCACCTAGACTCCAGAAACTGAGCAAAGTAATTTGCATGATGGTCTTAACTTAATCCAAGGAATGAGTCTAAGTCTGAGAGGCGAAACTGGACACATCCACATGGAGCCGTCCTGCAAGTGGACATATGGGGAGGAATGGCAATGAGCTGGGCATCGGCTGTGTGAGGGCCACAGCCAAGGGTACAATAACAGAAAAGCTCTTGTGAGGGAAAAGGTATTGAAAGGAAAAGAAAGGGCCTAAGATGAAAACCTGCATTTATGCAAACACCAGGAGAAGGAACACTATGGCCACCACAACCAGTTTACCAAATCATTTCAGGTTGGCTCTGAACTGCACTTCCAGGTAAGTTCACGCATTTACAGGTCATTCCCTTTGTGGAGGTACCTGAGAACCCTGGGTCCCTTCTAGGGTCTCCCCAGACACTGACTTTTGAGGTATCAAACCAAATCGCCTGCCTAACCCATCCTGAAGTCGAGCACGCATAGCACAGAACCCTGCATCTGTGTGCAGAGGCCTACGCGCTCCTACAGCCAACCTCGCCTGAGCGCACAGCGTGGAACAGGCTCTGCAGGAGGAGTGGCAGACGTGTGATGACAGTCATCCTCACCAGGATGCCATGAGCAGTGCCACTCCTAGCCCCACTCTAGAGATGAGAAAATGGAGGCAGACAAAAGTAGAACAACTTGCCCTAATACTGCCTTTCTTTTTTTTCTTTTTAAGACGGGGTTTCACCATGTTGGCCAGGCTGGTTTCAAACACCTGACCAAGTGATCCACCCACCTCAGCCTCCCAAAGTGCTGGGATTACAGGAGTGAGCCACCGTGCCTGGCCGCCTTTCATGTTTTGATAAGGCTTTCTTTCACTCCAGAATTTCGGTAAGATTCCTATCATTACATTTAATGAAAGATACATCATTTAAAATTTCACTCCTGGAATTCTCCTTGTTAACAGTGTCAGGATATGGAGCTGAGACGCTCCAAACAGAAGTCTCCCTCATGTTTAATTCAGCCTGCAGTCCGCTCTACTCCATCAACAACCAGGTAGTGAGTACTTACCTAACAGATGACTTTGTGTTCATTAGAAATAAATAATAAATAGACATTCAGTTAGACTATACATAACTTGTAAAGTGTTACTAAGCGCCAGATGCTAGGTGGTGGGTCTTTAAAACATCTTCACTTCTGTCACCTCCAGACCCAATGAGGACATACCTGTCCCCTTCCCTTGCTTTATCACCAAAGAGGAAGCAAAAAACACACAGCTGCTGCTTTTCTCTATCAGGGTCTGATATCTTTGAATTCAAGCCTGGGGACACCAAATATCTCCAACTCTCCTGCCTGTAATCTCAGAAGCATCCCTCCTTTCTGGAGAGAAGGGCCCTGTTAATACTCAGCTCTCAAGCTTTTCTTCAATCACAGCCCCTCCCACCAGGGTTAGACCCTCTGCTTTCTGGCCCCTTGTTTGTCTGGGCAGCTTTCTTTGTCACATCTTTCTGCCTGTGTCCATTACATGCACCTACCCAGGCACACAGGCAAAAGGAAACAGGGGCTTCCTCCAGATGAGTTTATTACCTTAGGTGAATAGAAACAGGCACTGTGGGCCAGCATGACTCAGCTTAGCGGTGGTGCCTTAATGGTCTAAGAAAGGATAGCCACACTAACCCTCAGAACAGTGGTTCTGGACTTGGGGGGTTTGACCCCCAGGGGACATCCAGCAATGTCTACAGACATTTCTAGTTGTCATGACTTGGGGGAGGAGGAGAATGCTACTGGCGTCTAATGGGGAGAGGCCAGAGATACTGCTCAACACCCTGCAATGCACAGGACAGCCCCCCACAAAAAGAATTATCTGGCCCCAAATGTCACTAGTGCTGCAGTTGAGAACCCCTGAATTAGAGAGACATCGCTCTTATTGACTTTGCCAGAAACCGAGTGAACCTTCCCAGATCAAGCGTATCGGTCACTAATCAGGTTAGGAGATGACTAGGGACAGACAGGCACATAGGCAATATGTCACTATCAGTAATGCACAAAAGCTCGTTAATCTCAAAGTCTATTAGGATTGACCTTTATGGGAGGAAAGAGAATGGTTCCATACCTTCTCTACCACTGAATCTCCAGCCTCTCAGGTGGGAAAGAAACACTGTCACCACGCTGCTGCCTCGTCATGCCTTGAACAGCTTTATGTAACAAGGCTCTTGACAGTTACCTCCTATGGAAACACTTCACTGTGCACATTCTTAGCTGTGATCTAATATTTCTGTAGAGACTCCGAAGTGATAAATGTTATGGAAGCACGCCAGTAGGTTACGTGAGGGAAAAGAAGACCGTGCTTAGGATGTTTCATCATCTCCCTCTTACATTTACTGGAAATGGCATTTTCAGCTTCTCTTTTGTATGCAGGTAGTGCTTTTGCTTTCCGGGTCCTTCCGGAGAGTCCGTGACAGTGAAAGGGACTTCACAGAGCACTCCTCTGACCATCCTAATATCAGAGAGGAAGAGGCTGGTAACCCAATCTCACCCTTCCTCTCCTGCAGAATAAGAGGATGATCCCAAATTTTGAAGCTGAAAATGGAGGCCGATCATATAATGGGGAACAAAGTGGGCAACAAGTCACCAACAGCTGAAGGGGCAGCTCAGCGGACCCCCTCCCTTCACTGTTGGGAATTAATCTCAGGCTATGTGCGAGAGCTTGGATTCCCACGTCCTTGCAGGCTATTCTTTCCCAGGTAATTAGACTGGCCACTCCCACCTTCCAGTTGGTTCGTAACATGTGTTCCTTGGCTTGGCATTCTTGGAAGATGAGCTTCCAGCAAGAATAGTCGGAGATGCTGCTATCCGGAAGGTGCCCTTCCTGCTGGCACAGCCTGTACCACAGCACCTCATCCTCTGCAATCACCTTCCACGTCCTGCTCACCTAAAACAGCAGAAGTGACACAAATGTCAAATTCTGCAATTAGAGAAGCCCCTTTTCATCCAAAAATCAATCAACACCTATATTATTGCCTGGGTTTATGGCAGGATAAAATGTCTCATTAACAAAACACTCTGAGGTGAAAAAAATATACAAGCAAATGTTTCCAGTTTTATCTTTCAAGATTTCAAAATTGTTGTACCACCATGTAATATCACATTTTAGACTACTCGGTTAAATTGTAATCTAACAAATAAGAGAAGAAAACACACAAATACATAAAATGCAAAAACTACAAACTTTCATGTGGTAATTAGCTATATAATCATACAGAGCTTTTCAGAACAGAATCTCTTTACTTTTGACAAACAGCACTTGTATTGCCACCTTATAGAATTGAAAATTGATGGCCTCTGAAATCAAAGGCTGTCATAAAATTACCCATAACCAAGCTCCTGGTCATGTAAAAAATTCTAATTTAAATTGCATGTGAGAATTTAGATTTTAAATATACATATATTTAACTGAAAACTCAAGCCATTAGCCAGGACGGTAAGATCAGATTTAGAAAAATTAATGTTATGTCTGGCCTGACTTTCAAATCCCAACAGTATCCAGAGGAAATGGCCATTTTAACTATTAGCACTTTGTTTTCCAACACTAATTTAGGGGAACAATGGATTTACTTCATCATAGGATAATGTGCAAAGTTGGCCAGACTGCAAAAGATGGCCTCTGTTGGCAGATGGGACACTGATCCAGCAGATCAGCATGATTCAGGTCTGCAGAGCATTCTGGGAATGCGGGATCAAGTGCCTGATGCTTTCTGTCCATCCAAAAGTTGAGACTCGGTTCTAATGAAGAGTGGTGACCAGTAGGTTACAGTACACTGTCCTCTTTAACGCTCCCTTAGGGCCACTTCAAGACTCAGAGACAGAGACAGGAAGAAGGAAAATGAGAGAAAGTAGAGACCAGACTCTTACTGCACAAAGGGCCTCGGCTGATGAAGCAATGACAGAGTTAGCTTTCGGGATGGCAGAGTAAAGACCTCCAAAGACCTGCTCCTCCATAATGGCAGTAAGAATTCTGCCAAAAATGATCACAATCAACTTTTTCAGAATCTGGAAAGTAATAAAAGGATTGCAACATTCTGAGGAGCATTCATCCAAGAAAAGTGGCTGAATGTCAGTAAGACCAGTGACGTCTGAGTTGTTTTCATGTGTGCTAATTCAGTTTCCTTCTCCAGCTCCAGGACTGCTTAAAAATCAACAGCCTCATGAAGATGGCAGCTGTAAAAAAGCAGCAGGCTGGCAGCCATTAGAGAGGCCACATAAGTTTAGAGCTCCCCCAAAATCAAATCCCCAGAGAACTGTCACCATTTGACCCGGCTGGCAGCTTGCCAGAAAGCTCTGTTCTCAAGGTTTCTCTTTATCTAACCTGGCTGAGCACTCTCTCTGTCCTATCTCCAGGGCATTTGCCCAAAACAGTAAGCGGAAACTACTTAACTCTGCAGCTGCCTGGAGTGGCATTGTCAGCTGGGGCTAACAAGAGGCTGACCAAAAAGCTTGAAAGAAAAAGCTGAAAAAAGGGAGGTCCACAGGGGGCTCTGAAAGGCTCTAATATATTCCAGGGAGTCTGGAATGCCATATGAATGCACAGGGCTGTGTGTGTGCCCAGGAAAGACCTGAGAAGGTCCTAACCTCTCCCCTCTGGCTGACCCTGAGGCTCTGCACAAGCAGGAAGTGAAGGCTAAGGCAGAGCTGTAAGCTGCTAGAATGGTGAGGCAGTACCCCAATATACAGAAAGCACCTCAGCAAAGGCTGGGAGACTTACTGCTTCAATGGATTTAAGGAAATCTCCATTTGATCACTAGCTAACCACTAAGCTAACCAACCAGAGACTTCAGTAGCTGCACATAACAAAGAAAAAAAATTAGAGAATTAGTCCAGAGAAGTCACTAAACAAACGGTAGCAACAACAAAAATAACAACAGCAATAACAACAAATTCTGCAGAGAGAGAAAGATTTTATTTCCAGAGTTTCCATCATTTAAAATGTCCAGTTTTTAATAAAATTATAAAAACATGCAAAGAAGCAAGGAAGTAGGGCCCATACACAGGGAAAACAGCACTCCACAGGAGCTATCCCTAAGAAAGTCCAGACACTAGACTCACTAAAGAGAGACTTTAAATAAGCTATTATAAAAATGTTCAAAATACTAAAAGAAAGCATGTCTAAAGAAATAAAATAAAGTAGAAGAACAATGTCTTACTAAACAGAAGATACTGATAAAGAGACAGAAATTATCTGTTAAAAAAAAATAGGACTTAGGAGGATGCAAGATGGCCGAACAGGAACAGCTCTGGAGCGCAGTTCCCATCAAAAACAATGCAGAGGGTGAGTGATCACCGCATTTCCAAAGAAGTCATTACTGCCCACAGACCAGGAGATTCCCAGGGTGAAAAGCACCACGAGTTTCCAGCATGGCTGCTTCAGGTGGCACAGCGGGTCTCCACATAAAAACTCACACAAATCTGGGAGGCCGTTTCAACTGGCGCCTGGAACGCCTGGGAGACAGAGCCGCCCATTCAACTGAAAAAAAGGGGGCTGAAACAGGGAGCCAGGTGATCTGGCTCAGCGAGTCCCACCCCCACAAAGACCAGCAATCTGAAATGCTCTGGATTGAGAGTTTTGCAGCAAGCACAGCTGGACCCAGGACAGTCCAGTCCAGCTCTGAGTGGGGAAGGGTTTTATCCGCCATTACTGAGGCAGTCCACCATTACTGAGACAGACCACCATTACTGAGGCAGTTCTAACTATACCTCTGTAAACAAAACCGCAAGGAAGTTCATACAGCAGCTGGGCAGAGCCCACAGTCTGCTGGCAGACTGTGACTGGGCTACCTCCTTGCTGGGCAGGGCATGTCTGAGAAGAGGCAGCAGCACGTCAAGAACTTACAAATAAAGCCCCATCTTCCCAGGACAGAGCACCTGGGAAAAAAGGCGGTTATGAGTTCCGCTGCAGCAGACTTAAACGTACCTGCCCAGCAGCTCCGAATGAAACAATGGAGCTCACAGCTCAGTACTTGAGCTTCTATAAGGAACAGACTGTCTCCTCAAGCAGCTCTCTGACTCCCATATATCCAAAGAGACACCTCATAAAAGAGAGCTCAAGCTGACATCTGGTGGGTGTCCTGAGACAAAGATAACAGAAGAAGAAACTGGCAGCAACCCTTACTGTTCTGCAGCTGCCACAGGTGATCCCCAGGAAAGAAGGGTCTGGAGTGGACCTCCAGCAGTCCTACAGCAGAGGGGCCTGACTGTTAGAAGGAAAACCAAAAAACAGAAATAACTTCATCATCAACAAAAAGGATGTCCACCCAGAGACCCCATCTGAAAGTCACCAACTATAAAGACCACAGGTAGATAAATCCACAAAGATGGGAAGAAACCAGCTCAAAATGGATGAAAACACCCAAAGCCAGAATGCCTCTCCTCCTCCAAGGGATCACAACTCCTCACCAGCAAGGGAACAAAGCTGGATGGAGAATAAGTCTGATGAATTGACAGAAACAAGCTTCAGAAGGTGGGTAATAACAAACTTCTCTGACCTAAAAGAGCATGTTCTAACCCAATGCAAAAAAAACTAAGAACCTTGAAGGTTTGACGAAATGCTAATGAGAATAAACAGCTTAGAGAAGAATATAAATGACTTAATGGAGCTGAAAAACAACATGAGAACTTCATGAAGCATACACAAGTTTCAAAGGCCATATCAACCAAACAGAAGAAAGGATATCAGAGATTGAAGATCAATTCAATGAAATAAAATGAGAAGGCAAGATCAGAGAAAAAAGAGCAAAATGAAATGAACAAAGCCACCAATAAATATGGACTATGTGAAAAGACCTAATCTACGTTTCATAGGTGTACCTGAATGTGACGGAGAGAATGAAGCCAAGCTGGAAAACACTCTTCAGGATATTATCCAGGAGAACATCCCCAACCTAGCAAGGCAGGTCAATATTCAAGTCCAGGAAATATAGAGACCACCACAAAGATATTCCTCAAGAAAAGCAACCCCCAAGGCACATAATCATCAGATTCACCAGGGTTTAAATGAAAGAAAAAATGCTAAGGGCAGCCAGAGAGAAAGGTCAGGTTACCCACAAAGGGAAGCCCATCAGACTCACAGTGGATCTCTCAGCAGAAACCCTACAAGCCAGAAGAGAGTGGGGGCCAATATTCAACATCCTTAAAGAAAAGAACTTTCAACCTAGAATTTCATATCCAGCCAAACTTCGCTTCATAAGCAAAGGAGAAATAAAATCCTTTACGAACAAGCAATTGCTGAGAGATTTTTGTCACCACCAGGCCTGCCTTACAAGAGCTCCTGAAAGAAGCACTAAACATAGAAAGGAACAACCTAAAATACATAGCAAATGGTAAAGAGCATCAACACAACGAAGAAACCATGTCAACTAACGGGCGAAACAACCAGCTAGCATCAAAATGGCAGGATCAAATTCACACATAACAATATTAACCTTAAATGTAAATGGGCTAAATGCCCCAATCAAAAGACATAGACTGGCAAATTGGATAAAAAGTCAAAACCCATCACTATGCTGTATCCAGGAAACCCATCTCACATACAAAAATACACATCGGCTCAAAAAAAGGGATGGAAGAAGATTTACCAAGCAAATGGAGTTGCAACTAGGAGTTGCAATCCTAGTCTCTGATAAAATAGACTTTAAACCAACAAAGATCAAAAGACACAAAGAAGGGCATTATATAATGGTAAAAGGATTGATGCAACAAGAAGAGCTAACAATCCTAAATATTTATGCACCCAATACAGGAACGCCCAGATACATAAAGCAAGTTCTTAATGGCCTACAAAGAGACAAACTCCCACACAATAATAGTGGGAGACTTTAACACTCCACTGTCAATAGTAGACAGATCAACGAGACATAAAATTAACAAGTATATCTAGGACTTGAACTCAGATCTGGAAGAAGCAAACCTAATAGACATCTGCAGGACCCTCCACCCCAAATCCACAGAATATACATTCTTCTCAGCACCACATTGCACCTACTCTAAAATTGACCACATAATTGGAAGTAAATCACTCCTAAGCAAACGCAAAATAACGGAAATCATAACAGTCTCTCGGACCATAGTGCAATCAAATTAGAACTCAGGATTAAGAAACTTACTCAGAACCACACAACTTCATGGACACTGAACAACTGGCTCTTGAATATTGACTGGATAAACAATGACATGAAGGCAGAAATAAAGATGTTCTTCAAAACCAACGAGAATGAAGACACACGTACCAGAATCTCTGGGACACGTTTAAAGCAGTGTCTAGGGGGAAATTTATAGCAATAAATGCCCACATAAGAAGCAAGAAAAGATCAAAAATCGACACCCTATCATCAAAATTAAAAGAGTCTGTAGAGGAGCAAGATCAAAAAAACTCAAAAGCAAGCAGAAAACGAGAAATAACTAAGATCAGAGCAGAACTGAAGGAGATAGAGACACAAAAAACCCTTCAAAAAAATCAATGAATCCAGGAGCTGATTTTTTGAAAAGATCAACAAAATAGCCAGACCACTAGCCAGATTAATAAAAGAAAAGAGAGAAGAATCAAATAGCTGCAATAAAAAACGATAAAGGGGATATCACCACTGATTCCACAGAAATACAAACTACCATCAGAAATTACTACAAACAAGCCTATGCACCCAAACCAGTCAACCTGGAAGAAATGGATAAATTCCTAGACACTTGCACCCTCCCAAGCCTAAACTAGGAAGAAGTCGAAACCCTGAAGAGACCAATAACAAGGGCTGAAGTTGAGGCAGCAATTAATAGCCTACCAACCAAAAAATGCCCAGGTCCAGACGGGCTCACAGCCAAATTCTAGGAGACATGCAAAGAGGAGCTGGTACCACTCCTTCTGAAACTATTCCAAACAATTCAAAAAGAGGGAATCCTTCCCAAATCATTTTATGAGACCAACATCATCCTGATACCAAAACCTGCAGAGACTCAATAAAAAAAGAAAACTTCAGGCCAATATCCATGATGAACAGAGATGCAAAAATATTCAATAAAATACTGTCAAACCAATTGCAACAGCACATCAAAAAGCTTCTCCATCACAATCAAGTAGCCTTCATCCCGGGGATGCAAGGCTGATTCAACATAATGCAAGTCTATAAACGTAATTCACCACATAAACAGAGCCAAAGACAAAAACCACGATTATCTCAACAGATGCAGAGAAGGCCTTTGACAACACTCAACAGCGCTTCATGCTAAAAACTCTGAATAAACTAGTTATCAATGGAAAGTATCTCAAAATAATAAAAGCTATTTACGACAAACCCACAGCCAATATCATACTGAATGGGCAAAAACTGGAAGCATTCCATTTGAAATCCCGCACTAGACAAGGATGCCCTCTCTCACCACTCCTATTCAATAGAGTATTGGAAGTTCTAGCCAGAGCAATTGGGCAAGAAAAAGAAATAAAGCATATTCAATTAGGAAAGCAGGAAGTCAAACTGTCTGTTTGCAGGCGACATGATTGTATATTTAGAAGACCCCATCGTCTCAGCCCAAAAGCTCCTTAAACTGATAAGCAACTTCAACAAAGTCTCAGGATACAAAATCAATGTGCAGAAATCACAAGCATTCCTACACACCAATAGCAGACTTAAAGAGAGCCAAATCAAGAACAAACTGCCATTCACAACTACTACAAAGAGAATAAAATACCTAGGAATACAACTAACAAAGGATGTAAAGGACCTCTTCAAGGAGAACTACAAACCACTGCTCAACGAAATAAGAGAGGACACAAACAGATGGAGAAACATTCCATGCTCATGGTTAGGAAGAATCAATATTGTGAAAATGGCCATACTGCCCAAAGTAATCTATAGATTCAACTATCCCCATCAAGCTACCTATGACCCTCTTCACAGAACTGGAAAAAAACACCTTAAACTTCATATGGAACCAAGAGAGCCCGCATAGCCAAGACAATCCTAAGCAAAAAGAACAAAGCTGGAGGCATCACACTACCTGACTTCAAACTATACTAAAAGGCTACAGTAATCAAAACAGCATGGTGCTGATACCAAAACAGAGATATAGACCAATGGAACAGAACAGAGGCCTCACAGGCAACACCACACATCTATAACCATCTGATCTTTAACAAACCTGACAAAAACAAGCAATGGGGAAAGGATTCCCTGTTTAATAAATGGTGTTGGAAAAACTGGCTAGCCATGTGCAGAAAGCAGAAACTGGACCCCTTCTTGATACCTCACACCAAAATTAACTCCAGATGGATTAAAGACTTAAACATAAGACTAACACCATAAAAACCCTAGAAGAAAACCTAGGCAAAACCATTCAGGACATAGGCATAGGCAAGAACTGCATGACTAAAACACCAAAAGCACTGGCAACAAAAGACAAAATAGAAAAATGGGATCTAATTAAACTCCAGGGCTTCTATTTAGCAAAAGAAACAATCATTAGTGTGAACCAGCAACCAACAGAATGGGAAAACATTTTTGCAATCTATCCATCTGACAAAGGGTTAATATCCAGAATCTACAAGAACTAAAACAGATTTACAAGAAAAAAACAAACACATCCATTCAAAAGTGGGAGAAGGACATGAACACTTTTCAAAAGAAGACATATTTGATGCCAACAAACATATGAAAAAATGCTCATCATCACTGGTCATTAGAGAAATGCAAATCAAAACCACACTGAGATACCATCTCACACCAGTTAGAATGGTGATCATTAAAAGATCTGGAGACAAAAGATGCTGTAGAGGATGTGGAAAAATAGGAACACTTTTACACTGCTGGTGGGAGTGCAAATTAGTTCAACCATTGTGAAAGATAGTGTGGCGATTCCTCAAGGACCTAGAAATAGAAATTCCATTGACCCAGCAATCCCATTATTGGGTATATACCCAAAGGATCATAAATCATTCTATTATAAAGACACATGCACACGAATGTTCATTACAGCACTGTTTACAACAGCAAAGACCTGCAACCAACCCAAATGCCCATCGATATTGCACTGGACAGGGAAAATGTGGCACATATACACCATGGGATACTATGCAGCCATAAAAAACTATGAGTTCGTGTCCTTTGTAGGGACATGGATGAATCTGGAAACCATCATTCTCAGCAAACTGACACAGAAGAGAAAATCAAACACCACATGTTTTCACTCATAGGCGGGTGTTGAACAATGAGAACACATGGACACAGGGAGGGGAGCATCACACACTGGGGTCTGTTAGGGGGGAACAGGGGAGGGACAGCGGGGGACAGGGAGGCTGGGGAGGGATAACATGGGGAGAAATGCCAGATACAGGTGATGGGGGGATGGAGGCAGCAAACCACATTGCCATGTATGTACCTATGTAACAACCCTGCTTGTTCTGCACATGTACCCCAGAACCTAAAGTGCAATTAAAGTGTGTGTGTGTGTATATGTGTGTGTGTGTGTGTGTGTGTGTGTGTGTGTGTATTCTGTAGTTAAAAAGTACAGTAACTGAGCCGGGCATGGTGGCTCATGCCTGTAATCCTAGCACTTTGGGAGGCTGAGGCGGGCGGATCACCTAAGGTTGGGAGCTCGAGACCAGCCTGACCAACATAGAGAAACCCCACCTCTACTAAAAATACAAAAATAGCTGGGCCTGGTGGCGCATGCCTGTAATCCCAGCTACTCGGGAGGCTGAGGCAGGAGAATCACTTGAACCCGGGAGGCGGAGGTTGCCATGAGCCGAGATTGTGGTGTTGCACTACAGCTTGGGCAAAAAGAGTGAAACTCAGCTCAAATAAAATAAAATAAAATAAAATAAAATAAAATAAAATAAATTTTTTAAAAAAGTACAATAACTGAAATTTAAAATTCCCAAAAGGAGCTCAACAACAAATTTGAGCTGGCAGAAAAATCAGCAAACTTGGCCAGGCGCAGTGGCTCACGCCTGTAATCCCAACACTTTGGGAGGCCGAGGTGGGTGGATCACCTGACATCAGGAGTTCAAGACCAGCCTGGCCAACATGGTGAAACCCTTCCTCTACTAAAATTACAAAAAATTAGCCAGTTATGGTGGAGCACATTTGTAATCCCAGCTACTGGGGAGGCTGAGGCAGGAGAATTACTTAAACCCAGGAGGCAGAGGTTGAAGAGAGCCATGATCGCACCATTGCACACCAGCCTGGGCAACAGAGCAAGACTCTGTCTTGAAAAAAAAATCAGCAAACTTAATGTAGGTCAACTGAGAGTATCTACTCCATGGGGGGAGGGGGAGAAAAACAGAAGTCTGTATTCCTAGCACTTTGGGGGGCTGCGGCAGAAGAATCGCTCAATGAGTTGAGACCACCCTGGTAAACAGCGTGAGACCCTGTCTCTACAAAAAAAAAAAAAAAAAAAGAAGAAGAAAGAAGGAAAGAAAGAAAAAAAATTAGCCAGATGTGATGGTTCGCTCCTGTAGTTCCAGCCATTTGTGAAGCTGAGGGGGGAGGATGGCTTGAGTTCAAGAGTCCAAGGCTTCAGTGAGCTATTACTGCACCACTGCACTCTAGACTAGGTGACACAGTAAAATCCCACCTCTAAAATATGAAAACAACAAAGCAAAACAAAAAAATGAATAAAATGAACAGAGCCTCAGAGGCCTGCAGGATACGACCCAAGTACAGCAACATACACCAAATGAAGTTATCTTGGAGCAGACTTTCTGGTGTACTACTGGAATTAGGTGGGTATTAATCCAAACTAGATTATTTTAAACTAAGATGTTGACTGTAATCCGTAGGCAACTACTAAGAAAACAACTCAAAAAATAGAGTAAAGAAATTAAAATGGCATACTAGACAATATCTATGTAACACAAAAGAAGGCGGTAATGAAGAAACAGAGGTATAAAAAAGACATAAGACACACAGAAAGAGGCTAAAACTTACGAAGTAAAATTAGCATCTAGGAACTCAGTTTATCTCAGTATCAAAATTTCTGGTTTTCTATATCAAATCAACTATGCCAAAAATAATCACTGCAATACCTTATTCAACCAAAAGCATATCAAAGCAATACTGACCAACCCAACACTGATGGCACATTCAAGTTCTAGCCTCCTTAATTACGCTTCCGCTGTATATGCGTGCATGCAAGCTCCGCGTATGAGAAGTCACATCACCTCAGTCACTTTCCCTACAGGTATGGACACTTTGCATGGAAGTCACAGCATCAGAAGTCAGATCACATGGCATAAATAAGTGAAAAAGCTGTCATTTTTCTGAACCTAAATGTCACACTCTCATGCTGAGGGTGTCATGCTGTTTCAAGTCTCTAATGATTTAAAACCTGAAGAATCAAGAGAGGCCTTGGAGATCAACTAGGTGCATCTCCTCGTTGCAAGAAGGGACCACACTGCATCCCCAGCCAGTGGGGCCCAAGCAATCCTGCAACGCTTCCAGTGGAGAGCTGACCTCCCGCATCAGTCTGACCTACCAACAGGCAGTCTGAGTATTAGAAAGGGCTTCCTTCCACTGTCTAGAAAACACACTCTACCTATGGCTCTCATTATGCCCTTTTGAAGAAATCTATTTGCTCTTCCACCTAACAGTCCCTCAAATAGCTGAAGACAGCGATCACATTTCCCCTTAGTCATTTCTTCATTGCTCTATAAATTATCCATTTCCTTCTACCATTTTTCATATAGTTTCCATTCCGACACTCTCTCAATGTAACCTAAAACGTCTGTACATCTAAAGTGTCCCTCTTCAAATGTACTCAGGACTCCATAACACGTCAAATACAGGCGGTGCAGTGCCACACACGGAAGGATCTTATCACACACTGGTTTTCTGCTTTACCTGCAGCCATCAACATGGCTACTCAACTAATGGTCCACTAAAGCTTCTGCAGTCTGTTTAATTTATTAAACACCCATGAACTCGCCACCCTGCAGAAGAAAGAAAAGATTGCTAATCAGCTTAAAACTCCTGTGTATCTCCCGCTGTTCACATTCTCTTCCCCACAACAGTAACCTCAATTTGATGCTCATGATTCTTCAGGGTCTTTTAAAACACAAACAAACGAACAAAAGTCCACCATACTTTCACCACACTATTTTTCATACCTAAATTCTTAACTTTGTAAACTTTCTATGCATTTTAATCCCCACCTCAATGTCTGCCCCACCTCCCAGCATTTTAGCCACCCCAGATAATCTCTGAATCCCAATTCTGTCATCCATGGCATCAGCCACTTCTCCCATCCGTAAGTCATCTGCAAAATACGGTCTGTGGACCTTTTCATCTTAATTATTTTTAAAAAAAAAAAAAAAAAGGTAATAGGATGGTGCTACAGACAGAGCTCTAGCTCTGTGGCAAACCACTGGAGCCCACCCCACAGGCTGACATGGATCCATTATGCAGCCCACCCTGGGCATGGCCACAGCGTCAGTTACAAATCCACTTAACCACACTGTCATCCCACACTTCTCCATCTTAGCCTTAAGGGCTCAGGAAAACAAATCCTCATCTGATCACAAGTGGTCAGGCAATAAAGAACAGGATTACAACGCGGCAATGCTGGAGCTCCAGTTTGACTAGACAGAACACCACGGTTTTATTTTTGGCATGTTTGGTCCACAGCTGAGCCTACCCTTGACACCCAGATGCTGTCTGTCCACCTGTCTGTGCCAGAGTGAGTCTGAGCACTGGGCAATCATGAAACACAGATAGGACTAGATCAATGTCAGCTTTGAGGGAGCCAGGACACAACTTGAGTACTACCAGAGCCAAGTATGTCCCCTAACTGAGCCCTGGAATTCAGGGTTAAATAAGGTGTAAGATAAGGATAACATATAGAGACCTTTATGGGTTCTCAAAGGCAGACCATGCTCACAAAACACAGGGCAGCTTTACTCTGATCCTGGGCATACATATACCTTTTTTGTAGAAACCATAAAATTTTGTAAAATTCATGAAATATAACTACTGAACCAAAGACTCAGAGTAGTTAAGAGATCAGGTAAATGCAGCCATTATTTAATTACATGGGCCAAAAGCATACTCAGTGGAACAACACCTCCAGGTGTTAATAAGTTCCTTAAAAAAGGATTCCATGGTCAAATGAGCTTAGGAAACACTGCTTTAAACAAAACTAAGCAGAATTCCTTGCTGCAGAACTTCTTAGTGCTTTGAACAGCAGTAACGCGTGTTGCATAGCTCTAAGAAGGGGATACAGGTTGAGTATTCCTTATCCAAAATGTTTAAAACCAGGAGTATTTTGGATTTCAGATGTTTGCATTATTCTGATTGAGTCTCTCAAATCCCCAAATCCAAAATCTGAAGTGCTCCAATAAGCACTGAAAAAGTTTCTAATTTTGGAGCATTTGGGATTTGGGAGGTTCAATCTGTATAAGAAGCTGCATTTTCTAAACTCATTTGGCTCCTGACCTCTTTTTGCAGGAGTATCTCAAAAGCCCATTGCTCTGCGGAGGTCACTTTAGAGAACAGTGCTATGGGTTACGAGTCAATCGGTTAAGATATGTTTTGAGCACTAAGTATGTATGTACTCGGCACTCAGACCCGCAGTTCTCATCTACTTCCCACCTCAAGCTATGAAACCAAAACCTTTGGCACATGAGAGAGATCCCATGGACACACCCAGACTGGGGCTACTTCTCCGTGGCTGAAGAAGCTATAGGGAAATGTTGGGGTCCCTGTCCTCACACACAGGTTAGATCACAAGACTGGCCCCAAATAGGGGAAGCAATCTTTTTAATTCTGTGTTCAAAAATGAACTACAAGGCTGCATTTTGTTGGATGGAGACTCTTGAATCATCCGCACTTTAGGAAAATCCAAAGTCAGTGCTTAATGATTACAAACTAGAAAATCTCAATTAAACGAAACATTCTGTATGAGTTTTCATGAAAACTGTGCAAATCTCAGCCACTTTAAAATGGAAACTTTTCAATGAGACTTTCAGGAAGTCTCAAATATGTCAGACCTTAAAGATGTTGGAAGCTGAAAGCAGCTTTTTATAACAGCTTGAAGGAAAACGCCAAATCATTTTAAACAACACAACCTGAAATTTGTACGACAAGTTACAGGATGAAAACCTGAGAACAAAAAAGTGGATGCTGTGGTGCACCATTCACAGCACTAACCCTGGATCACAATGTTTCTTCTGCAGAAAGTCATAGTCAAGCTAAAGCTTATGTCCTGGATAACAAATCAAAAATCTCTTTGAGGGACTTACAATAGGTAGAGGTGAGAATTACTTCCAAAAAGGGATCAGGATTGTATCCACAATTAGGTATTAAAACCAGAAATGCATCAACAATTTCTTTAGCAAACTATAAGGGGAGGGTGCTTTTCTTTCTTCTTTTAAAGGAGAACAAAAATGACAGGTTTTAAAAATGTCTTTTGATTCTGAAGGAAAAAAAATCAACAAGAAAAAGACCTAGTTAAACTTTCACAAGCAAATGTTAAAGGGTTCCATCAAAAGGAAATCTTGTTAATTGTTTTGATTTCTTAAGTTTTATGAAATCTAGCAAGTTTACAAGCCTGAATTTTCCAAAGGCCTAATGGGCTTTCTTTAATACACCAGAGTTGGAATGGCTTTGCACAGTAAAGCCCCACTGAGTGAGCCTCAGCTGCAAGGACTTGCTAATAAAAGTGTCTCCAGCATTTTGCTTTATAGCACCACTGTGAATCACAGCATTTAAAAAAAAAAAAAAAAGCTCTTGGCTCAAAAATTAGCTTTATTAGCTCTGCCTGGATTAGGGTTACCAGTGAGGCTCACAGGGGGGGAAGTGTCATTGTTCCCTTCACAGGTTCACACACCAAGTCGGGAGGATACACCACATAGAGACAGCTCTCTATGCACTCACTATCTCAATTTCCTCTCTCTCCACTTGCTCGGAAGCCCACTAGCTTTTGCCCCTAACACACCACTGACTCTGGTCAAGGTCACTGGTGACCTCCAACTTGCAAAACCCAATGGTCACTGCTCTGTCCTCCTCTTACTTGATGAACAGCAGCGCTTAATACCTCTGATCAGTTTTTCCTCCTGGAAAACGTCTATCCCATGGTTCCAGGGAACCACATACCCGGCTTTTCTTCCTGCCTGGCAGGGAACTAACTCCTTCCCGGTCCTCTGTGCTGGCCCTGCTCATGTCCATGCCTCTAATCCTTGAGGTGCACCAGGGCTCCATCCCTGAACCCCTCCTCTATTTACACTCACTTCCTTCATGTTCTCATTTGTCCCCTGGCCTTAAATACCATCAGTGTGGATTGACAGCTTCCAAATTTTCAACTTCGGCCCAGAGCTCAACAAAGAGCTCATCCTTAGCCTCACAACCAATGACTGACCTTCCCCCACACACGCTCCTTCCACGGTTTGCTCCTGTCTGTAAACAGTGACCTCATTCCTCCAGCTGCTCAGGGCAAACACTCTGGAGTCCTTGTTAGCTCTCTTCCTTCTCTCCCCACATCCAGCCCATCCGCAGTCCTGACTCTGCCCACTTCTGCTGGTGCCATCCTGGCCCAAGCCATCTTCTCTAGATGACTTCAGTGGCCTCCTAACTGGTCTCCCTGCTGCTGTCCTTGTCCCCCGACAACTGATTCTCCACACAGCAGCCCAAATAGTCTCTTTTTAAACGTAGGGCAGCCCTTGTCACCCCTCTGGTCAAAGCACTCCAAAGGCTTCCCATCTCATTCACAATAAAACTTCGAGTTCTTTTAATGGATTAAATGCTTTTCACATCCTGAGCCCTCTCCTCGTACTCCCTTCTGCTCCCTACACCCCCATATCAGTTTCCTATGACTGCGCTCACGAACGACTACAAACTTAACTGCTTAAAACAACACAGATCCATTCTCTTATAGTTCTGGAGACCAGAAGTGTAAAATCAAGTGTGGGCAGGCTGCATTCCTTCCGGAGGCTTCAGAAAGAAAACTGTTTTCTTACCTTTTCCAGCTTCAAGCTACCTACATTCCTTGGCTTGTGGCCCCTTCCTCCACTGCAAGGCCAGCAACACAGCATTTCCTCTCCTCCCTAACGTCCTGCCTCCCTCTTACAAGGAGGCTTGTAATGCACCTGACCCACCTGGATAATCCAAGATAATCACCCCATCTCTAGATCCTTAACTTAATCACAACTACAAAGGGCCTTTTATCATAGAAGGTTAACATATTCATGGAATTCAGGGATTAGGATGTGAACATACTTGAGAGGGCCATTATTCAGCATACCACAACCACCCACTTTGACCTTCCTGCTGTTCCTCAAACGCAACAGGTGCACTCTGCCTCAGATGAGCTTCAGCTGTGCCTGCCTCATGTCCTTTGCCTTTGCTACTCCCCTCTGCCAGAGACCTGCACAGCATCCTTCACCCTCCTTCAGGTCTTTGCTCAAAGGTCACCTTCTCTGCAAAGTCTTCCCTGGCCACTCAGAAGTGCAACCCCCATATCACATCTACTGTCTTGTTCTTTTCCGTAGCACTCACTGGCATCTGATAACTCTATGTAATCATGTGTTTACTGCATACAATGGAAGCTCTCTGAGAAGCAGGTTTTTTATATTTTGCTCTCAGCTGTCTTCACTATACAGAACAGTACCTGGCACACAGTCAGCCGTATATAAATAACTGAATGAGATAAAAGAGTAAGTCCAACTGTTTTTTAAAAAATTGGATTGCTTTTATTCTCAAAGGTCATAGAAACAGCTCAGCTCCTGGCATGTGCTGCCCTCCATAGGCTCTTTCTCATTCACATGTATTATTTTGCTTTCTGCTTTTTCTTTTCTATTAAATTTTTTAATTGTGGAAAAGTTCAAACACATAAAAGTCAAGTGAACAGTATAAAGAACTCCAGAGTACCCACTGCTTAGTTCAATGTTCATTTGCCATTCTTGTTTCACCTAGCTCCCAATCTGTTTTTTAGAGTGATTTTGCCTTTCCCTAAATTTGTGCTTAAAGGAGGCAGCCACAATAATTACATGAATTAAACGGAACTCCTGAGGGCACTTGGGTCTTGAGCATACAAGGAGCCTTCCACAGAATTTTCTGATAGAGAAGTCTGGTGGCAAGGGTGAAAGTAAAGAACTAAGGGAACCCTGCCAGCAACCACAGGTCTGCAGAATCATTTCTGCCAGGAAAATCAATTCAGCCTTACTTGGCTATGGATTCCTGACTTTCACAGACTTCATTAAGATTATAGATCTTTAGCTATAAGCACCTGGATTTTAGTTTCTCTACATGGACATAAAATCACATTTTCCTTGAAACTTGAAATACCATAATCTAATATACTGGTCTTTAGTTCTAGAATTACTTATTTTGCTGTCATCTACTTCTTGCTCACCAATATTATCAAACATTTCAAGTTTTTAACCTCTGCGTCTTCCCTCTTTATCTTTATTGTTTTGTTTATGTACGTTTTTCCTCCCTTTTACTTGAAAAACAAGACGTTGTTACTTATAAAGCTAAATTCCTAAAATTACACATTAGGAAATACACAGAACTAAAATATATGTTAAAAAACTGAGAACAGAATTACAGAGATGGAGAACAGGGCAGTGGTTGTCAGGGGTTAGGGATAGAGCTGGGGGTGGACTTGAGGTTCGTGTGGCTGTAAAAGGCTGTGAAAGGGTGGCACAAGAGATTCTCAGAATGAATGCTCTCTATGTTGACTGCAGTGGTGGTCACACAAATCTACCTCCATGTCAACTTCCGCAGATTCACAAATAAGTGCATGTAAAACTAGTGACATCAATAAGATTTGTGAATTGTGCCAACATCTGTTTCCTGGGGTTTTGCTACTATTCTGCAGTTATGCAGGATATTACCAATGGAGGAAACTGTGGGAAGGGTACACAGGAACTCTCGGTACATTTTTTTGCAACTTCCTATGAATTTATAATAATTTTTAAAGTTTAAAAAATGAATGTTGGTAAATACCTAAAAGCCATCACTCCTCAGAATCATTCATGTTGTAATATAATGGCAGACTTACTTTTCTCCTAAAAACCAATTTGTAAATCTGAAATCAACAACTGTATCATTGTTATTCACTAAAAAATAGTATCTTTTAAATGCCAGGAGTTCTGTGGGCACAAAAAAAGATGAACAGAAAATTACAGATAGCAAGATTATAAAGCTGTTCAATGAACTATCCAACAAGTAACTTTGCTTACTGAAAGCCACACTATTTTCAAGATGTTTTGGCAAGAAACACTCCCACAGAGATATTAAGTCCCCCGAGGGACAACTATTGAAAGGAAGGAGCTGGAGCCCTTCGCATCAAAAGTACACAAGGATCACAAAATGTAGTGGGACTTCAGTTTTGAAAACACAAAGCCTCCGAAGCAGAAAAAGAGGAGGGGATGTGGAAAGGAGACAAAGTCAAAGCAAAATCAGTCTCCAGCATGGTTTGTGGGATAATTAAATCTCAAAGGCCTCCCAGTAACAGAGTTTCTTACTGTTAGTCAGTTACCAATTTGGCATAAAGATCTAAGCAAACAGGTTTTCTCCAAGGGCATACATTTAATTCATGGTGCCAATTCCACATAACTGGCCCAATTTCACTAAAATCCCAAGGCACCTAGATTAAAAGAGAGATGGAGAGAGAGAAAGAAAGCAAACCCCTCTAAAATAAAATCATAAAGCAGCAGGACATTCCACAGAAGAACTTCCTCCCTGTTTCAAAATAAAAACACCCCAAGAAACAAATGAAAATGCTACCGATTTTTATTACTTTGTGGTTTTAATTTTAACGATTGATGAAGCAAAGCCAATTCTACAAACTACTAGCCACCTATTGTCATTCTCATGTAAGAGCGTCATAAAAACCTTGACTTCACAGATCACAGCCAACTTAGTCACTGCACCCTAACGGGGTTCTGTTTAAGAATATTTTCTATTCTTATACATGTGCTCTAAAAACTGGGTTAACAACCGCAACCAAAAGCCAAATCCAACTGGCCATAGAGGGGAGAATTCTGGTGGACAATTGGACTACTGTGTTGCAAATTAAACTGTTCACACCTGCAGAATAATCTCACCAGCATAACCAATCTACCCTGTAATGCAGCCCCATTGTACCAAAAGGGGATCTCTTCTTCCACTAGATCCTATCTTTCTCTGATAAACTCTTTGGATGAGAAAACCAGCAGCAGATGTGAAAGCCACATGGCCCTCTACAAAGCAGGAGAGCAGAAAGCAATGTTAAAAGAAATGATTTCTTAAACAGCAGCTCGCTATCAAGAATGAAGATTTTATCGTCTAATGCTGACTTTGTGTAAAGCAGCTAGCTATTAGACCCTGTTCCAAGACTTCGGCTAACAGCATCAGGCTGAAATCCAGGAATTGGCCTCATTTAGCTATACTCTTGTTTTCAACTCTTGGGAGCAGGGCCAATGTGTAAAGTTAGAATATAACAAATCAAATTTCCAAGGGGAATGATAACAATATAGGTACTCATGCTGAGTGCAACTGATAGGCTCTGAGCACAGTTTACATTTCAGCACATTTTTAAAGTGAATTTGAGTCTTTAAATAATTTCCATCATTTCCCAGACACACATTGTGCATCAAAAAATATTTGCCAATGCCCCGACTTAAGCAATACTGCAACAATCAAGAACATTAAAAATCCTTTCAAATTCATATTCAAGTAGAAAAATGATTAAGCAAAATGCTTCATAAAGAAAGAGTAGAATGGCTGGGCGCGGTGGCTCACGCCTGTAATCCCAGCACTTTGGGAGGCCAAGGCAGGTGGACCTCCAGGTCAAGAGTTCAAGACCATCCTGACTGACGTGGTGAAACTCCATCTCTACTGAAAATACAAAAATTAACTGAGCGTGGTGGCACACGCCTGTAGTCCTAGCTACTCAGGAGGCTGAGGCAGGAGAATCATTTGAATCTGGGAGGCAGAGGTTTCAGTGAGCCGAGATCGTGCCATTGCATACCAGCCTGGCAACAGAGCAAGACTCTGTCTCAAAAAAAAGAAAAAAGAATTTTAAAAAGTCTAAATGGTCCTGTATGATGTGTGACTTCACTGAACTGCCATAGAGGTAGCACGCTGTAGAGTCCAGATTTGGCTACAGTTTTCACCACTCTCAAACTGCCTTCCTATGCTGAATGTCATAGTCTCGGTGGTGCTTTCCATTTTAGTGTGCAGTTTTCCTACCACTGAATTTTGTGAACCCTTTCTCTTAAAGCTGTAAACAACTGTGTAAAATGCATGATAGAATCCAGGGATGAAAACGCTAAGCACTAAACAATCTAATTTTTTGGCGGTTATGGAGAATGGATTCTCCAGTGTCTCCTAGAGAAAACAGTTGTCCATCAAAAGCCAAATGGTTAGCAATTATACACCCATTTAACTTATGAGAAATCAACAGAAATTTATAAATGTAATACAATACATTAACAGAATGAAGGGGAAAAACGATATAATCATGTCAGTTGCAGAAAAGGCATTTGACAAAATTCAAGATCCTTTCATGATAAAGACTCTTAATAAATGAGGTATAGAAGGAATGTACCTTCACACAACAGAGGCCGTATGTGACAAAACCAAAGCTAACCTCATACTCAGCGAAAAGTTGAAAGCTTTTCTTCAGCAATAAGACAAGGATGTGCATTCTGACCACTTGCATTCACCATAGTATTAGAAGTCCTAGTCACAGCAATTAGGTAACAGAAAGAAATAAAAGGCATCCAAACAGGAAAGGATGAAGTTAAACTGTCCCTGTTTACAGGCAATATAAACATAAATTAGAAAACCCTAAATATTCCACCAATAAAGTAATAAACAAATTTGGTGATGTTGCAGGGTACAAAATCAATGTACAAAAATCAGCAGAATACACCAACAACAAGCTATCTGTAAATGAAGTCAATAAATAATCCCATTCACAGTAGCCACACCAAAAATAAATACTTAGGAACAAATTCAACCAAGGAAGCTAAAGGCCAGTATGCTTTAAAGCATTAAGGAGAAAAGGGAAGAAGATATAAATAAATAGAAAGATATTCCATGTTCAGGGATTGGAAGAACACTATCAAAATGTCCATACTACTCAAAGTGAGTGAAATGCAATCTCTATCAAAATTCCAAAGACATTTTTCACAGATATAGAAAAAAAAATGATAAAATTTTCATAAAAACACAAAACATTGCAAATAGCCAAAGCAATCCTGAGCAAAAAGAACAATGCTGGAGGCATCACAATACCTCATTTCAAAATATACTACAAAGGTATGGCAATGTAAACAGCATGGCACTGGCATAAAAACAGATACACAGATCAACAAAATAGAATTGAGAGCCCAGAAATAAGCCTGTGCGTTTACAGTCAATTGATTTTCAATGAAGGTGCCAAGAATACACAATGGAGGAAAAAAGTCTCTTCAATAAATGGTGTTGTAAAAACTGGATAGCCACATATAGAAGAATGAAATTAGACCCCCATCTCATGCTATTATAAAGAAATTAACTTTCACTTGAAGCCAGGAGTTTGACACTAGCCTGGCAACCAAGCAAGACCCTTTCCCTACAAAAAATTTAAAAGTTAGCTGGGCATGTTGGCATGAGCCTGTAGTACCAGCTACTCAGGAGGTTGAGGTGGGAGAATCATGTGAGCCCAAGAGTTCGAGGCTACAGTGAGCCATGATCGCACCACTGCATGCCAGCTTGGGCAACAGCGTGAGTGTCTTAATAAAAATAAATAAATTCGAAATGGATTAAAGTCTTAAATGTAAGACTTGCAACTGTAAAAATATAAGAAAGAAAATTAGAGGGAAAACTCCATGACACTGGTATAATGATTTTTTGGATATGACCCCAAAAGAACAGGCAACAAAAACAGACAAATGGAATTACATCAAACTAAAAAGCTTTTGCACAGCAAAGGAAACAATCAGCAGAGTACAGAGACAACCTACAAAATGAGAAAAAATATTTCCAAACCATATATCTGATAAGCAGTTAGTATCCAAAATGTTACATAAGGAACTCAAACAACTCAATAGCAAGAAGACAAACAATCCAATTTGAAAATGAACAAAGGACCTGAATAGACATTTCTCAAAAGAAGACATACAGGTGGCCAATAGGTATATTTAAAAACGCTCAACAGCACTAATCATCAGAGAAATGCAAATTAAAATGACGCTGGTTAGAATGGCTACTGCTAAAAAGACAAGTGCTGATGAAGAGGTGGAGAGAAGGGAACCCCTGCACACTGTTAGTGGGAATGTAAATTAACACAGCCATTAAGGAAACAGAGGTGCCTTAGAATATTAAAAATAGAACTACCATATGATCCAGCAATTCTGGTTGCTGGATATATATCCAAAGGAAGTGAAAACAGTAAGTCAAAGAGATCTGTGTACTCCCAGGTTCAGTGCAATGGTATTCGCAACAGCCAAGATACAGAATCAACAGATAAATGGATAAGGATAAAATGGCATATATACATGAAGGAATACTATTCAGTCTTAAAAAAAAAAAAAAAAGAAGAAGAAAATCCTGTCATTTACAACAACATGTTTGAACCTAGAGGGCATTATGGTAAGTGAAATAAGCCAGGCACAGAAAGACAAATGTTGCATGATCTCACTTAAACGCAGAATCTAAAAAAGTTGAGCTCATAGAAGTAGAGAGTAAAATGGTGGTTACCAGTGGCTGGCGGAGCAGGGTGGCAAAGAATACAAAACTTCAGTTAGATGGAAGAAATAAGTTCAGGGCTCCACTGTACAACAGTGACTTCGGTTAATGATGTATACTTGAAAATCACTAAGAGAATAGATTTGAAGTGTTCTCACCACAGAAAATAAGTATGTGAGGTAATACACGTTAGTTACCTCCACCGAACCATTCCACAATGCATAGATATTTCAAAAATCTTGTTATACCTGATAAACATATACAACTTTATTTGTCCGTTTAAAGAAATAAAATGAAATTTTTAAAAAAGAAAAATCAGGCCAGGCGCAGTGGCTCATGCCTGTAATCCTAACACTTTGGGAAGATGAGCTGGGCAGGTCACTTGAGGTCAGGAGTTCGAGACCAGCCTGGCCAACATTACAAGACCCTGTTCTCTACTAAAAAAAAAAAAACAAAAATTAGCTGGACATGGTGGCATGCGCCTATAATCCCAGCTACTTGGGTGGCTGAGGCAGGAGAATTGCTTGAATCCAAAAAGCAGAGGTTGCAGGAAGCCGAGATCATGGCACCGCACTCCAGCCTGGGTGACAGAGCAAGGCTCTGTCTCAAAAAAAGAAAAGAAGTATCAATCACACACTCTTGGCCAAAAAGGCGAGAACAAAAGAACAATTTTAATGGTATAAACCTTTGCCTCTCTCAAAATGTGGCCAAAGCCACGCTGGCACCCCCTGCTTAGAGAGCAGACTATCAATGGCGCCAGGCGTGGTGGCTCACGCCTGTAATCCCAGCACTTTGGGAGGCCAAGACAGGCAGATCACCTGAGATCAGGAGTTTGGGACCAGCCTGGCCAGTGAAACCCCATCACTACTAAAAATACAAAAATTAGCTGGGCGGCATGTGCCTATAGTCCCAGCTACTTGGGAGGCTGAGGCAGGAGAACTGTTTGGACCATGGGGAGAGAGGACAGACGTTGCAGTGAGCCAAGGTTGTGCCACTGCACTCCAGCCTGGGCAACAGAGCAAGACTCTTATCTCAAAAAAAAAAAAAAAGAAAGTAGACTATCAGGCCCACCCCAGACCTCCTTAATTTGAATCTGCATTTTATCAAGATCCCCTCATGATTCCTATACACAATGCAGTTTGGCCTGAATGATATCTCCCACCATTCTACTCCACAGGCATATGACCCAGAGTACGCATGAGATGGGTGACACTGATCTGCAATTCCTTTGGTGGGTCTCAGTTCTCACTCGCCTTGCACCTCACTGATTGAGATCCTAAAGTTTAAAGGGTAATTTGGACTATGCATCTAAAACATGACTTCACTGTTCTGTCCCTCGGCTGACCCTCAGCCCCCAACCTAACAACTGGCTTGATTTAACCAAGGGCTTACATCTTTGCATTAAAAACTGTGAGTACATTAATAGCGCAGGCAAGCTCAATAAAGGCTGAGCACCAAGCTGTCAGCCACCGGCACGCTGCCACAGGTCAGCCATAACTCAGACGGCAGGCAGAAGAGAGCTCTTGGGTCACAGAAAGATACACACCGAGTGGTGATGTGGACTATAATCCTTTAAGGTCAAGGTGGCTTTCCTTCAATCACACTTGCCATCCAATTCATTCATTCTGCAAAGTTTATAATTCTGTAAGTAAATTTCTATTACCCAGGAGAGTCCTATACTTTAATCACTCATTTAGGGAAATCTTGAACATCTGTTGGCAACATCTTACCTGTGCACATCTTCCTAGTTCTTTCCTGTCCAAATATTGAAATATATTGATTGCCAATTCGTAAGGCAGTTGGATATCAAAGAAGGGCACATCATTCATTTCATTCTGTGGGGGACAAAAAAGGAAATAAGTTTATAATTCTTAGATATGGAAATAACTCAAATGTACAGGCCCTTTAAATGACCAGAGATATCCTTAGGTGGTGACAAGATAGTTGAAGCTGTTTCCCAGGAGGGAGGCATCCGCACTGTTTCACCAGGCAGTCATGGAACTAGTTCAGAACCTGCCAGCCATCCACCATTCTCAGACTCCCACACGTCTCCACTCCTCATATTCACTTATGAAACTCGTATGACCATTTCCCATCGTGCTTCACAGAGCAGCAGGGGTGCTATCTTCCAGCCTTGTGTATGGCACAGCAATCAGTGCCAAGGTCTGTGGAGAGGCTCCTGACCTCTAAGGAAAGGTGAGCAGCAGGCAGCCCAGGAAGTGAGCCTTGAAATCAGGGAGGCCACCCCTTCTCCCAGGGCAATCGCCACTACTCCCCACTAGGAAGGGAGTGGGTATCCACAGCTAGAGAAAAGCTGCTTTAGGTCACGAAGGGGTTTTCACTGGGAAAGGAACAGGACTATAAACATGAGCAAAAAGTAAACAAGCGCAACACTGCTCTCGATCGCAGTGAACGCCACCTCTCCTTGACCACTGGCAAAGTGCAAGGTTTCCCAACACTCTCAGGGGCTTATGCTGGTTAACCTGAGTGAGCCAGTGCAAACAAAGCAGTTCTTCTTCGGTGTCATTTATTAATGCAGAGAAATCAGAGCTCGCCTGCCTTTGGATAAGCAATTAGGGATGAGGTAACGGGCTTTACTTGAGAGATAAGGCTGCCATGACAATCCTGGTAGCACAAAGAAATATGAGTGTGAAACAGAAAAAGGCCAAATGTACGTATGTACCCCTCTGCCTATTCCCAATCCACCTGCTCACTTTGGTATGTGCTTCTGCAAAGCTAGGAAAAGCTGTGCTCTTTGTCCCAATAGCATTCGCTTACTAAAATCCATTTTTAATAAGCTTTGGCTGACATCAATGACTTATTGCTTGCAAGCAAATTGTTAATTCACCACTCAAACACAGCAGTCTTACATATTGCAAGGCTGCTGTCTCAAAACAAAAATCGCCTCATTGTTTTTAAGGGAGTGTAAGCACTGATTTAGACCCTACCAAGACTCAGGGTAAAGATTTTTTCTGGAATGAAATTTCTGTTCATCTAGGGGTCTCAGGACTAAAAGATATCCCAGAGCATAAAAAGGAAATGCAGTATTTAACTGTAAAAACAGTGCAAAGGATGAAGGCCAAAAGGGTTCTCTGGAGGAAAAAAAGAGTAAGAGTTGACAGCTCTCTGTGGGCAAAGAGAAAGAACAGAATGTTAAATCAAGAGAAATTTTGGCCGTACAGAAAAACACAGGAAAAAAAAAAAATCTGCAAGTGTAATTAGAAGGCTCAGGGGTGCGTGCCTAAAAAAATAAAGGAAAGTCATTGGTTTAATGTCAGGCTCCGTCCCCTCCCACAACTAATCGGTTTCACTCATCAAGAAAGAGGCATCACTTTCTCTCTCAGCCTAGATACAACTTGAGACTCCTCAAATCAACACTGGAGGGAGTCGCTGTTTGCCAAGGAAAGCCGCACTCAAGATGAAACTTTCCTTTGCAATTGTGGTCCTCCTCCTGCTTTCTTTTTTGGATTTTGACTTTGTGGAGAGGACTATTTTACCTACTTGGTAAAGAAACAAGAGAAAAATGTTCCTTATCCTCATACAAATAAAGCCAAAGAAAAGCCTGTGTTCACTGAATCTGAAGTCTTGTTTAGCCTTTTGCTGTTAGAGACTTGCCAGGCATTGCTTTCTTCAACTGGTCCCATTTAGGACTCACTATGAACTTTTCTGGACTTGACACTACTCCAAAGAAGCACAGGACATCATCGTTTTTAGCTATTCTGATGCAGAAAAGTCACACTTCTGGTAACAGGAGCCTTCCAGTTTGTTTTGTTGTTGTTGTTGTTTGTTTTGTTTTGTTTTGAGACGGTCTTGCTCTGCTGCCCGGGCTGGAGTGCAATGGCATGATCTCAGCTCACTGCAACCTCCCAGGTTCAAGCGATCCTCCTGCCTCAGCCTTCCAAGTAGCTGGGATTACAGGCGCCTGCCACCATGCCTGGCTAATTTTTGTATTTTAGTAGAGATGGGGTTTCACCATGCCGGCCAGGCTGGTCTCGAACTCCTGACCTCAGGCAGTCTGCCCACCTCGGCCTCCCAAAGTGCTGGGATTACAGGGGTGAGCCACAGTGCCCGCCCGAGCCTTCCATCTTTTGCCTGCTCAGCTGGCTTAGCCTCCACCCTCATCATGGGAGACAATGCCTGTATCTTGGCATTACCCTAGCCCTGCCACCAGTATCCTTGATCCCAACCACCATAATCTCTGGGATGCAATCCAGCTTGGAGGTTCAGAGCAAAGACTCAAACTGATAAACCTGCTCAGCCACCTTACCAACAAGCAACCAGGCTAAGTGCATCTGTGCTTCCTCATCTGCAAAACAGATAAAAGCACTCTATGAAATAAGTATGTCATTAAGAATAGAAATGAGACCCCGTGCTGTTCTCACTGTCAATGCATGCAGTATGATGGTTCTTGACCATTTAAAAGTTCTGAAGGGCAACCACTGTTTCAAACCATTGAATTGTAATTTTGTGAAAGACTTTACACAGCCAAACTTAAAACAGACAAAAAAAAAGTGTGCCCTCAAAATTACGATCTAAACTCCAAAAGAGATCAAGTCCCGGACTTTCATGTAGATGACCTTCCATGGCTAACCACTGGAAAATGGCAGGGAAAAAAACAGAAACCAATAGACTAAAGGAAGGTCCACATCTTAAGAAATATATAGACCCCCCCCTTCCGCAAGGTGAGGAGACCAAATGCTCAAATTTCATGCTGCACACTTAGAATAATTCCAGGAAGACATTCTATCAATGGTCCTTGTCACAGATACTGCAGCGGGTCACTCAGATGCCCTCTTCGGGTCCCCCTCATTCCCCTAGATGAAAATGCTGCCTGCTGTTGAATCATAGCTGAGTCCGTTCCTAGGCAATGCCTTTGGCCAAACAAGCTGCCTCACCCAAGTTGCAACCCCTCCCACCCCCCTAAGGCAGCCTGTATCCAATGACTAGTCCATGGCTGGGTACAAAGGCCTGGTCCCCTTGCTCAGTTCAGGACCTCTCTGAACAGAAAACCTGCTAAACCACCTGCATGCAAATCTCCATCTCAGAGTCTATTTTTTGAAAAGCAATAGACATGACCCGTGATAGTCCTGTGTTCAATATATTCCCAAGGGTTCTTTTGTACACCTCCAGAGACATTAGTCCAGGTAAGCTACTTCCCTCTCCCCTATTCAAGGAGGATACTAGAATGCAGGTAAGTGAGTGACATTACTACACCAGCCAACCAACAAACCAGAGTAAATTCAAGGTTAAATAACTGATTCATCAACTTTGGTTTGTTATTATTGGAAATATCATTTGGGAAACACCTTCTAAGAGGCAGAGCTGTGAGCATATTTGGCCCTGTGGTTGAAAACACACCTCATTTATAGGTGTGCATGATTTGACAAGGATATGAAGCCACATCCTGGACAAAAGCTGTGGCCTAGTTACCACATAAATCCTACTACTGTAGCGGCAGCAGAATGTCTTAGGCACTCTGATTGGGTACTTCCCACAGTTCATAAATGTAGGTTAAAAATACTACTTGCTACTAGTGTGCAGAGAAATACTTTCTTATCTAAAAGATGCTATCAGCCAGAGGTTGGTTAACGGATATAAATGTGCAGCTAAACAGGAGGCATGAGTTCTGGTGTTCCGCAGCACTACAGGGTGACTATAATTCACAACAATTTATTGCATATTTTCAAATAGCTAGAAGAGCAAATTTTGAATGTTTACAACACAAATAATAACTGTTTTAGGTGACAGATATGTTAATTACCCTGATTTGGTCCACATACATTGTATACATGTATCACACTGTGCCCCATAAATATGTACAACTATAATGCATCAATTAAAAATAAAAAACAAATAAAAGGTGCTATCAGTCTTCCACCTAGACTACTGTGAAGCACACAACCATCCAAAAGGTTGTGTGGGTTAAAGCCATCCACATTAACCCAACTCTATACTGACTTAAAAACATGAAAATGGACATCCTGGCATTTTGGAAACAAAGATATTCCAAGAAGAAGGAAAAGGAATTAAAGACACTGGAAATATGAATATAGGGAAATTTGGTCAAACTATAAAAATATAAATGTGGCTACAATGTTTAGAGAAAATAATTTTGCAGTAGTGCTCCCAGCAGTGTGAGACTAGCCAAATTTATTCTATAGGAGACCAATAAATTCAAAATATTAGTATTTCTTCAATGTTAGGAAAAGTATCAGTTTGATGACATACAACCTTGCTTTTAGTTCTTCGACAATGGCTCAGACATCGATTCTGTATCACTACTGCAGAATTTTGTCCTGTATTACACATCAAAATCACCTGTGGAATTAAAAAAAAAAATGCCCAGGGCCCTACCCAGACCTACTGCCCTGCATTTCCAGGGATAGGGCTAATGTACCACTTTTTTTTTTTCTTTTTTTTGAGACAGAGTCTCACTCTGTTACCCAGGCTAGAGTGCAGTGACACAATCTTGGCTCAATGAAACCTTCGCCTCCCGGATTCAACTGATTCTTGTGTCTCAGCCTCACAAGTAGCTGAGATTACAGGCACGCATCACCACACCTAGCTAATTTTTGTAGTTTTTAGTAGAGACAGGGTTTTGCCATGTTGGCCAGGCTGGTCTCGAACTCCCGGCCTCAACTGATCCGCCCACCTCGGCCTCCCAGAGTGCTGGGATTACAGGCATGAACCACTGCACCCCACCTCAAGCACCTTTTTCTCCAGCGATCCTCATGCACATTAAAAGTTGACAACACAATCCTACATCATAGGCAGATATAAAAATCTATCCATCCCCTCTTTCCTAATCAAGGGGAAAAAAAAAACTACAAAGGGGTCATATTACTTGGTTAACTTAAAGTCAGTGAATACTAGATTTTCCCAAAGTCTACTGGACTTACTCCAAAAACGCTGAGAGAAATTGCAAAGAGATCCATCCCCAGGGAGGCTGATTTGTATTCCTACGTGCTAATGTAAGACTAATTCTGTAAATGGACTGGTTTTGTGCCTTACTGTTAGAAACTTAATCTGTCTTCTCTTGTTTAATAGAAGAAGGGATAATTACTAAGAGCCAAAGCAGTAAAAAGTAAAGAAACTGACTTAAGGTTTTTGTTCCCAATGTACATCTCCAGGGCAAAGAGAACATGAAAGAACCCTCTGGGTGGTGGTTTAGGAAACTAAGAAAAGCACCTTGAGTTCAAAGAAGAGATTTGCAATAACATTTCTACTAAATCTAAGACTGAAAGGAGACTGTTCTCTAAAGGCGTTTATCTCAACTTTCCACATACTGCAAAAGCTGAGCGGAGTAGACCCACACAATCTCAATAGAAGAAACAGATGAGTTTCTGTTTCACCTGCGTCTTCTTTGAGAAGGTAAAAAAAACTGGTTGGCTGGTTGTGGGGGTGGGGGAGGGAGAAGGTCTGAAAGGCAGTCAAGATAAATAGGCATGCATTTATAATCCACAATTGGTCTTGAAATATATATTCTTATACACACACAGAGAAAAAAAAGTCAGAAATAGGCCAGGCACAGTGGCTCACATCTGTAATCCCAACAGTTTGGGTGACCAAGGTGGGCAGATCATTAGGGGCCAGGAGTTCAAGACCAGCCCAGGTAACACAGTTAGCCATCCTCTCTAGAAAAAATTAAAACAAATTAGCCAGGTGTGGTGGCGCCTCCCAGCTACTCAGGAGGCTGAGGTGGGAGGATCACTTGAGTTTGGAAGGTCGAGGCTACAGTGAGCCATGATCACACCACCGCACTCCTGCTCAGACAAAAGACAGAGATCCTGTCTCAAATAAAAAACAAAAAACAAATGTTGGAAACACACCAAAATGTTAACAATGGTAGCCTCTAAGCAATGATATTACTAAAGATTTTTATTTTCTTATTTCTGTTCTTCTGAATTTCCTAAATATTTCTACAGTGAGCATGTGATATTTTCACAGACACACAAAAGCAACACATTTTTAAAGTAAGATAATTTATGTTCAAAATACTATCTAAATTCAGGGCCACACCAGGTGCTAGGGGGAGAGAGGTGCTGTTAGCAAGTATTTAAGAAATAGTGTCTACACTAAGAGAGCTAAAATCTTTATAGAGACAAGTCACTGTCATGTAAAATGAAATAAATACAGGAGACTACAACAGGCAATATAAATCATCCCCCAAGGTACTCCAAAGTTCATTAGTAAGCCAACTATATAGAAGTTGGAAATCATTTCTCCTAACAAACAATGCTATAAAGAGCGGCTAAGCTCCCAAGCAGTGCACAAAAAACCAATTTATCTCTTAATGTTTAACCTAATCCCCATGCCTAGCTATAAGGGAGAGCAAAAGGTATTCAATAAATATGTGTTGATCACAAGTGCGGGTGATATAAGTGAACTATCATACTACAGAATTTAACTAGCTCAGTGCCTTGCACACAGTAGATGCACAATAAAGGTCCATGGAATTTGATTTATCCTTTTTTTGTGGGAATAGGCTTTCCAGCTTCAAGACACATTCTCACTCCCCTGGGGACTCTGGCAAGGAAAGAAGGTAGAAGACGCCAATGTAAAGACGAGCAAGTGCTGGGGGAACACCCAGGAGGCTGGGTGTGGTGGTGAAGGAGGACGGTGTGAAGCAAAATGGGCTCGGCCTCTGCTTTGAGCCCCTTTTTAGTCTAAACTGGGATCTGAGCTTTAGAACACAGGAGAGAGAGAAGACAGGAAGAGGAGAAGCTTCAGGCTCCAGAGGGGTACCACAGTGGGCATGGTTTTGTCTGTGAAATGCATAGACATTCACATTAAGGGTCCCAGACACTGCAGGCACATTCCCACCATCAGGACTGGCTATAGAATTTGTGGGCCTCTCGGTCAAAAATGATTAAAAATTTCAAGGGAACAGAGCATTGAACTAAGTGTGGGTCCTGGCCACCACAGAACCTTTCACTTGCCTTCTGGGCCTAGAATCCCCTCATCCTGTTCTCTGCATGTTCACTCCCTCACCTCCTTTAAGTTTTCCACAAAATGTGACCTTCCCAGAAAGACTTTGTTGGACAGCACTATTGAAAATTACAGCCCCTCCCCTGGCAGATACACTCTATCCACTCCGATTTTTTCCCCAGAACATTTATTCATTACCTGACAATTATTTGTCCATTGTCTAACTCTCTCTTCCCCTGAATGTAAGTTATACAAGGGCACAGGCTTTTTTCTGTCTTATTCGATGCTATATTCTCAGTGCCTAGAACAGTGGCTGGTATTTAAGAAGACACTTAATAAATATCTGCGGGATGAATGAATGAAACCCAAGCTGATTCACGCAGCAGATCCTTCCAAAAAAGACCTGATGGAAGTCACAGTTGTTCTAGTATACACACGCCTCATTTCAAAACGTTCGTAAGCAGAGGCCCGTTTCTATTTACGAATTCGTGGATAACGTGAAAAACCGAATGGCACTGAAGATAAGGACTTTTTAGTTGGGGGAAAGGGAGAAATTTGGGCTGAAGAAATCAGGGAAGAATTAACACGGGAGATGGAACTCAAGCTGAGCTTTAAGAGGCAGGCAAAGGACAGGAAAGAGGCAAGGATGTTATTCCAGGTAAGTCAGTTCATGAGTACACATTTGGTTTGGTTTGCTGTCTCACTTTTCTTAGCCAGAAGAAAAGTGTTTACATTAGGGAGCTTCCTTATTTGTATTTAACTTAAAAACAGAAGAAAGTTAAGCCATTAAATCTATCTTGTTGGCAACATAAATGCAGGATCTGACAGGTTAAATATTGACATGCGGAGTGATAAATATTGTTAGCAGTATTAAAACTTATAGCAGCCCTAAAACTCCATATCTTAACCTGGAAGGATGCTTTGAATGTTCAAGGGTTCTAATCATCACAGAGCCTCTTTATAAAGTTGCTGTCAGAAGCAGATAATTTTGCCCATGTTATTTCAACTCAGCAAATGTAGACAGGGCCCCTAACCGTGCTAGTAAGGCAGGTGGAGGCAGAATGGTAAGGCAACAGATCCCACCCCTCAGTTTCACAAGAGGTGGAAGCTAAGGGCTTATCAGTGGTAAGTTTCAGCAAAGAAGTAAAATAGCATAGCAAACTCTTCTGAGTACTAATTGTAATAGCATCAGCTGAACTGTATTGGCCCCTTTCTGTACTCCAGGCTTGGTGCTAAGTTCCATGCCTTATTTCATTGCATCTTCATAAGACAGGTACCAACATGATCATCATTTGACAGCTAAGACAGGGTAAATTAACCTGCCCAAGGCAAACTGATAGCAGCAGAGCCTGAACCTGAACTCGGGCCTACCAGACTGCAGAGCCCAGCCCCATAGCCAAGGCCGTCCTGACTCCATTAACGTCATGTTTTTAGTTAAAAGAAACAAGACTTTAGGGCTCTCTGAAGACAAGGAGCCATTCTGTTTACTGCTGATTCCCCAGCACCGAGCTGATCAATGAATATATGTCAGATGAACAGAAAACAGTCGTCCCCCCTTATCCAGTTTTGCTTTCTACAGCATCAGTTACTTACAGTACAATATTATGAGACCCCCACATTCATGTTTATCATAGTATATTGTTGTAATTATTCCATTTTTTTGTTGTTGCTGTTAATCTCTTACTGTGCCTTGTTTATAAACTTTATCATTGGTCTGTGTGTACTGGAAAAAGACATGGTATATATAGGGTTCAGTACTATCTGCATTTTCAAGCACCCACTGGGGTTCCTGAAGTGTAACCCCAGTGGATAAGGTGAGCCTGCTGTACTCTCAGAGTTAGTGCTGTGTCACACACCCACCTCAAGTGGGTATCAGTTATTGATGGTTTTTCCTGCCCAACATCCACTTCCTCTCTTGCGGAAACCATCCCACTCCCACTCTTAATCAACACGATTTAGGTGGAGCTGACCTCACCTTTATCTTCAGGAATGGGCAATGAATACAAGCCTGGTCAATCTGAATCAGTGATTGGCTCAAAGGTGGACCCATGACCCAGTTTTCACCAGTGGGAATTTAGGTTCATGACTTGTTGCTCTCTTTCCTGAGTTGCTAAGCAGATAGAACGTAAGACTAGAGTTGCTGGTAGCCATTTTTCACCAGAGGAGAGCCTGTGTGTGAATAAAGCCAACAAACGGAAAATAGGATTAAGAGAAGGCGACTCCTACTTACCTTAGGTAAGCACCCAAAACAAACACTACCACGTGGAATTTTGAGTTACACCAATCAACAAATTCCAGTTTGGGTTAAGTCAGTTTGGGTTTTTTAAGCCTGTCTGAGCTGGGTGCTTGCTGCTTACAGCCCAGAGTCCTGATATACCACCTAAATAAAAATGGGGCCCAAGCAAGTGGATATCACAACCACTCCACTGAAGAAAGCAGCACACTTGCAATTGTACTCAGGTATATCCATTACCTCCAAGAAGCCTGGGTTATGAAGAGAGAAGGGAAAACAACAGCAGAGAAAGTGCCTACTGCCTCTGAAATTCTGACCAGGGATGTGTCGTTTCTTTCGTTAGTTTACTTACACTAACAACACTATCAAGTGCCAATTTCGGTATTCCCAACTCACCACCTAAAAAGAAATGGATGCTAAGCACTATTATTAAAAGCTTCATAAAAGATGAAGATTGGGAGGAGTCCTGCGTTTTCTTTTCTTTTTTTTTTTTTTTGAGACAGAGTCTCGCTCTGTCACCAGGCTGGAGTGCAGTGGCGTGATCTTGGCTCACTGCAACCTCTGCCTCCCAGGTTCAAGCAATTCTCCTGCCTCAGCCTCCCAAGTAGCTGGGAGCTACAGGCGCGCACCACCACGCCCAGCTAGTTTTTTGTATTTTAGCAGAGACAGGGTTTCACCATGTTGGCCAGGATGGTCTTGATCTCTTGACCTTGTGATCCACTCTCCTTGGCCTTCCGAAGTGCTGGGATTACAGGCGTGAGCCACCGTGCCCGGCTCAGTCCTACGTTTTCATGTCAGCTTTGCTTGCCCATCAGAGGTTCTGGCCTATACCCAGCCAGATGACACTCGAAGGCAGCACTGCTCACCTGCCTAGCCAAAGGCAACTTCACTCTTGATTGCTAACTTACTAGTTGTTCTCACTCTAGTGATAGACACAGAAGACTCTCAAGTGGAGGAGACTGCACCAGAAATACAACCGGGTACACTAATGAAAGTGTGCCAAAGGTTGAGAAGAAACCGGGGCAGGGAGAAAGTGTAAGAAGGTGATACTGGATTTTATTTCCCATTCATGTCAACTGGATCAGCTTCTGTTAGGGATTCTGGGGAGTCCCAAATGGAACAAACTCTTCCTTTCAGGAGCCACCTGTGGATGAAGAAAGGATTCTTGGGAAGGCACAAGGCAAAAACAATAATATGGCTACCCAAAGCAGATCTAGCCCACAGACAGGTTTTGTTTAACCTGCAGTGTTAGTACCTAAAATTTTATTAATTTTTTAGTTACCAAAAATTAAAAATGGGAAGAGTTTGTGAGGTAGACTGACACAGTGATGGCCCCATATTTGTTCATGTCTCTCTGTAACCAAGCACTTGGGTAAATCCACACTGACTCTGGACTTGGCCACATGACAATGACAAACGTGACCTATGCAGATTTCAAAAGCACCACTGTATCTGGCCACTGGGGCTCGCCCTCTTGATGCTCTCATAATTCTGAGAAGGCCCACTTGGGGCTAAGCTGCTGTATGATAACTCATAACCCAGACACACACCTCTCTCTCCTTCCCTCTCCATCTCTCCCTCTCCCCCTACCTCTTCTCTTTCTCTCTCTCTCTCTCTCTCTCTCTCTCTCACACACACACACACACACACACACACACACACAGCCAATTAGCCAACCCCAGAAGCAGACCAGCCTGGGTGACTGCAGCTAACCTCAGATGCATGAGTGAGCTCACCCATGCCTAGACCAAGCTGCCAGCCTACAAAATGGCGAGCTAAATAGTGGTTGTTTGAAGCCAAAGTTTTGGATGGTGGTTTTTAAGTGAGACAGAATCTATGTTGCCCAGGCTGGTCTCAAACTCTTGGGTTCAAGCAATCCTCCTGCCTCAGTTCCCCCAGCAGCTGGGAGTACAGGTGTGTGCCACCATGCCCAGCTTGGATGGTTTTCTCATGCAGAAAAAACTGAGAGTCCACATAAAAATACATATTCCCAATTTTTTAAAAATCTAAAGACCTTACAACACTAGGACCACATTCCCACAGGGCAATAACCAGCTAATGGGGGCAGTGGCTACTACCCTGACCTCAGCCATAGCATGTATTTCCCAATGTGTCTTTATCATCTCGCTCATGCTGTGGTCAAGTTCTGCCGTCATGTCATCTCATCATGGCAAAGAAGAAGGTGAAATACTACATTCCACATAAACGAGTCACTATCAAGAGTGAGAAAACCAGTACAACCACTTTGGAAAACTGTATCTACCAAGGCTAATCTATGCATGCCTTATAGCCCACCAATTCCACTCCCAAGTGAATACTCAGAAAAAATGTGGACACATTTTCCAAAAGATCTTCAAAACAGTTATGGTGTCATCATTTCTGAGAATCCCAAGCTGGCTATCAACAAACTAGCAGCAATTCCCATCAACAGTAGATAAAATGTAGCATATTCATAGAGATCAATCTCACAGATAAATGCCATTCACAAGAACTCAGACACATGAGTATATGCTGTATGACTCCACTTAATATACAGTTCAAAAATAAACTAAAGGTGGTGATAGAAGTCAGGTGAGGCCAGACACGGATGCTCACCTTTAGTCCCAGCATTTTGGGAGGCCAAGGCAGGCAGATTACATGAAGCCAGGAGTTCGAGACCAGCCTGGCCAACACAGTGAAACCCTGTCTCTACTAAAAATACAAAAATTAGCCGGCCAGGGCAATGCATGCCTGTAGTCACAGCTACTTGGGAGGCTGAGGCACAAGAATTGCTTGAACGCAGGAGGTGGAGGTTGCAGTGAGCCAAGATTGCACCAGAGCACTCCAGCCTAGGTGACAGAACAACCCTGTCTCAAAAAAAAAAAAAAAAAAAAGTCAGGTGAGTGGTTACCTTTGGGGGGAAGGGAACTCAGGGTGGGGGATGCGGTTCTGACATGCTGATAATAGTGCCCTGCGACCTGGCTGCTGCTTACATGGATGTGTACACTTGAAAATTCATCAAGCAATCAGGCACAGTGGCTCACGTCTGTAATCCCAGCACTTTGGGAGGCAGAGGCAGGCAGATCACAAGGTCAGGAGTTTGAGACCAGCCTGACCAACATGGTGAAACCCTGTCTCTACTAAAAATACAAAAATTAGCTGGGCATAGTGGTGTGCACCTGTAATCCCAGCTACTCAGGAGGCTGAGGCAGAAGAATTGCTTGAACCTGGGAGGCGGAAGTTGCAGTGAGCCAAGATTGCACCACTGCACTCCAGACTGGGCAACAGAGCAAGACTCAAAAAAATAAATAAATAAAAATAAAGCTGTGCATTTAGGACTTACATATGTCAATACACAGTTTGAGCTTAAAAACTTTTAAAAGTGGGAAAACAAGACCAAGACGGCCACGTTTCAAGACAATTCCTACAATATCAGACATGTTTAATATGACAAAAAGAACAGTTGCCACTATGAAACAAATTATTATAAAACTATGACCAGAACACATAAAAACACCTCATGAGCTGGGAAAAAGGACCTACTGTGCAACTCCCAGCCTGCCTCACTCACGTGCATCACCTGCCTTAGCTCTATGTGCTCTGGGCTTGCAACCACTGACACAGGGATCCAAGCCTTTTCCATAAACCCTGTCATCATTTATCAGACTGGAGATAAGGAGCAGGTTTATTATCCAAAAATCAGTTACTTTCCTAATGCTTATCTACAAATCTGTTGAAAATAATCACTTGAAAGAGTTGTTGGGAGAAATGAAAACTATAATGTCTCTAAACCCTTAAGACAGTACCAAGGAGACAGTAAGTACGCAAACAATGAATTATCACTTTATTTATAGCAGCGTTACTGATGATTGCAAAGTCTTGTTTGTTTTTGAGACAGAGTTTTCCTCGGCTGGAGTGCAATAGTTTGATTCTGGCTCACTGCAGTCTTGACCTCCCACGCTCAATCAGTCCTCCCATGTCAGCCTCCCAAGTGGCTAGGACTACAGGAGCCTGCAACTATGCCTGGCCAATTTCTGTACAGATGGGGTTTCTCCATGTTGCCCAGGTTGGTCTGGAGCTCCTGAGCTCAAGAGATCCACCCACCTCGGCCTCCCAAAGTGCTAGGATTATAGGCATGAGCCACCTTGCCCAGCCACACAGTCTGTTTTTTGCCTCTTTTTGACAGGGTCCTACTCTGTCGCTCAGGCTGAAGTACAGTGGTACAATCATGGCTCACTGCAGCCTCAACCTCCTGGGCTCAAGCGATCCTCCCACCTCAGCCTCCCAAGTAGCTAGAACTAAAGGGGTGCACCACCACATGTAGCTAATTTTTAAAAATTGTTTGCAGAGACGGGGTTTCACTATGTTGCCCAGGCTGGTCTTGAATTACTGGGCTCAAGCGATCCTCCTGTCTCAGCCTCTAAAGTGCTGGGATTACAGGTGTGTACCACTACACCCGGCCTACAAAGTCCTCTTTAAAATTAGAGGTGCCCCAAAGGTTGTATGCTACTCATAGTAAAGCCTAGTAGTACCTAATATGGTGATTCTGAAGGGGGCAGAGGAGACCAGGGACATGAATTCCAGGAAGACAGGGCAGGCCTTTTCCAGCAACATGAAATAGATTCGGATGTGCCCTCTAGATCCTCCAGTACACAGGCTCCTTCTGTTTTTAGAATACGGCAGACCCTTGAACACCACGGGTTTGAACCACGTAGGTCCGTCCACTTATATGCACGTTTTTTCCATAAACATTACATCAGATGTGCCTCTGCCACCACTAAAACAGCAAGACAATCTCTCCTTCGCAGCAGCAGCCACTGCCACCGCCTACCCAGTGTGAAGGCAATGAGAATGAAGGCCTTTGTGATCAGCCATTTCCACTTAATAAATAGTAAATACATTTTCTCTTATAATTTTCTTAAGGACGCTTTCTCCTCTAGCTTACCTTATTGTAAGGCTACGGTATATAACACACATAAGATACACAATACGAGTTAATGGACTGTTATCAGTAAGGCTTCTGGTCAACAGTAGGCTATTCATGGTTAAGTTTTGGGAGAGTCAAATAATATATGCAGATTTTTGACTGCAAGGAGGTCAGTGCCCCTAATCCCCACGCTGTTCAAGGGTCAACTGTACTTGATTTACTTCTTTACTATTTTTGGTATCAATGCCTCTACCTCTAAGGGTTACAACGGGAAAGCCTTGAGAATCAGGACCTGGAAGCTATAGAGTACAACGTCTTACACTTGCCTGATGAAGCCAGTCATTAGGTTTCAGGGCCCCTTCCTTGGTGATGGAGTTAGCAGGTCTGGGGAAGGCCCAGACCCTATATTTTAACAAAGCCTCCCGTGATTCTTATGCCAACTCAAGTTTAACTTGGTGAAACCTGGAGCTGAAAAAACCTGAATCCCCAGAATCTATCAGTGAGATAACTCTGGGCAAGTTACAAAGAATCTATGAGTTTCTTCATCTGTAAAAGGAGAGTTAAAACCTACCTCACAGGATTGTTGTGTTCGAATTAGGGCAGAGCGTAGGACCAAACACTTGGTAAAAACTCAAACAGTAGCGATTAATGTCATTTGAGTAAACTACATATTACATAAAATAATAGGCCATTATTGAAACAGCTTGCCACTTAAAGAATTATTCCCAACTAAGAGGATCACTTGAGCCCAGGAGTTTGAAACCAGACTGGGCAACACAGGGAGACCTTGTCGCTACCAAAAAATTTAAAAAATTATCTGTGTGGTGGCACCTGCGTGTAGTCCCAGCTACTCAGGATACTGAGGCAGGAGGATGGCTTGAGCCAGACAGTTTGAAGCTGCAGTGAGCTGAGAGGGCAACACTGCACTCTAGCCTGAGCAACAGAGCAAGACCCTGTCTCAAAAAAAAAAAAAAAAGAAAAAAGAAAACAGAAAAAGACATGACAAAAAAGAAAACAGAAAAGGGCATGACAAAAAAGAAAACTACGGGCCGATATTCCTAATGAACATAGACGCAAAAATCCTCCACAAAATACTAGCAAACAAATTCAACAATACATCAAAAAGATAACACACCATGATCAAGTGGGATTTATCCTAGGAATGCAAGGATGGTTCAACATACACAAATTAATAAACATCATATATCATATCAATAGAATGAAAGACAAAAGCTGTATAATCATCTTAATAGAGGCATAAAAAGATTTGAAAAAACTAAGCATCCTTTCACAATAAAAACAGGGTCTCACTTTGTCACCAAGGCTGGAGTGCAGTGGCATGATCTTGGCTTACTGCAGCCTTGATCTCCCACGTCCAAGCGATCCTCCTGCCTCAGCCCCCTAAGTAGCTGGGACTATGGGCATGTGCCACTAAATGTGGCAATTTTTTTTTTTTACAAACAGGGTTTTGCCATGTTTCTTAGGCTGGTCTCAAACTCCTGGACTCAAGGAATCCACCTGCCTCATCCTCCCAAAGTGCTAGGATTATAGCCGTGAGCTACCATGCCTGGTCCAGCATAGAAACTCTTAAGAAGGTGCCGGACGTGGTGGCTCACGCCTGTAATCCCAGCACTTTGGGAGGCCGAGGCGGGTGGATCACAAGGTCAAAAGATCGAGACCATCCTGGTCAACACGGTGAAACCTCATCTCTACTAAAACTACAAAAAATTAGCTGGGCATGGTGGCGCGTGCCTGTAATCCCAACTACTCAGGAGGCTGAGGCAGGAGAATTGCCTGAACCCAGGNAAAAGAAAAAGAAAAGAAAAGAGAGAGAGAGAAAGAAAAGAAAGACAAAGGAAGAGAGAGAGAGAACAGAGCAAAACCCTGTCTCAAAAAAAGAGAGAGAGAGAGGGACGGAGGGAGGGAGAGGTGGGAGAGGGAGAGGAGAGAATTGTTCCCAATTAGAAGCCGTAGAGCCTTTCTTTGAGCCTAATTTAAATCAAACCATTAAAACCTGCTGCCTTGACCTCTTAACCTGGGAGCCACGGATGCATTTCAGGTGATCTGGATTTTCCCAACTTTCTCAAGGGGATTATTTTTAACCGACAGAGGGTCCCCAGCTTCCTCCAGATTCTCCAAGGGATCTACGCCCCACAAAAAGATAAGAAATCCTAATGAAAGTGCCCAAGAGTTCTTCCCCCTCTCCTTCCTTTTTTTCTGAATCTTTTTGAATACGTGCACGGTTACAAAAATTAGTTCAAACAGTATGCAAAGAAAAGTTAAAATTCCTTCCTATTCATTACCTGGGTCCTCCTTTTCAAAAGCAACCTTTGTTCAAAGTTTAGGCAGCTTTCAAGAGCAGGATTTCTCAACCCCACACACACTCGCTGACATTTTGGCCTAGATAATTTTTTGTGCGTGCTGTCCTGTTGTGCACTGTAGGATGTTCACGAGCATCTCTGGCCTCTACCCACTAGATGCCCAGTAACATGCACACATACACACCCCGATGAGATACCCAAAAATCTCTGCAGACATTGCCAAATCTGGGGGAACAAAATCGCCCCGACTGAGAAGCGCTGCTTCCAGAAAGACCCTATGCACGCACAAACATCGGTGTTTGTGCGTCTACTCATTTTCTCGGGCAACTAGAGGCACACAGTTACTCTCCAAATCACTGCAGGGGTTTGTCCTGAGGGCAGGGGCGGGCGCGGGCCTCGGCGAGAGGCGACGGCCACTCACCAGGTCGCGGATGAGCTGGTCCACCAGCTGCTCCCCGCCCCCGGCGCCCTCGCGGGCCCGAGCAAAACGGGACCGGCTCGCCACGTCCTGCACCTCGGCCCGAGTCGCCCGCGCCGCCGGAGGCCTCCCTGCGCCCTCCAGGAGACCCTGGGCCAGCGCCGGGTCCCCCGAGGCCTGTTCGCTGCGCCCGGGGACCACCTCCGGCCGTCGCGCCCGCCTCTCGGCAGCCTCGGGCCGCCGCCACTTCCTCGGCGCCTGGGCCTGCGCCAGCTCCTCCTGCCAGCGCCGACGGAACTCCTCTAGGCTGCAGTCGTTCATCGTCGCCGCTCCCGGCGCTCCACGTTCTCTTCGGCTCCGCTGGGTGCCACGGGACAGTCCCTCCACGGGAAGTGTCCGCTATGGCCGGAAACCGCCGCCGCAGTCGCTCTAGGGTTCCGGGCGGGCGGCCACGCCCCCGCCACGCCCCCCGGTCTGCCCCTGGGTGCACTTGCTCACGCTACTGACTTGCGGCGCCCAAGACGGAGGTCTACGTACCTGCTCTTCAGCCCATCAGCTCTCCTGCCTATCACTTATGCTAAGCTCTGACTTCGCGCCAAGCATTGTTCTTTCATTCAACAAACATGCATCGAGCGACTACTATATGCCAGGCACCGAGAATTCAGCATTTAAACAAAACAAAAAACCCTGACGTCATTTCAGTGGGAAGGAAGACTTTAAACAAATAAATGCGAACATTTGAATCAGTGATAGGTATTAGGAAGAAAACAAAATAAGGTAAGGCAAGGGGCGGGAGTAAGGATTGACAGTGCAAATCTCTTTAAGATGTTATTTAAATTAAAATCTAAAAGAGAATCAACAGGTGGGAAAAGAAATTGTGATATATACATATGATGGAATACTACTCGGCCATAAAAAATGAATTAATTGCATTTGTAGCAACCTGGATGGGACTGGAGACTATTATTCTAAGTGAAGTAACTCAGGAATGGAAAACCAACCATCATATGTTCTCACCCGTAAGTGGGAGCTAAGCTAGGAGAATGCAAAGGCATAAGAATGACTTTATTTTTATGTGACTATACACACACACACACACACACACACACACACACACACACACTCCTTCCCTCACTGCCCCCTCCCATCCCCAAAGTCCATGTAATCCCAGCACTTTGGGAGGCCGAAGACGGCGGATCATGAGGTCAAGAGATCGAGACCATCTTAGCCAACATGGTGAAATCCTGTCTCTACTAAAAATACAAAAATTAGCTTGCCATGGTGGTATACACCTGTAAACCCAGCTACTCAGGAAGCTGAGGCAAGAGAATTGCCGGAACCTGGGAGGCAGAGGTTGCAGTAAGCCAA
>NW_016107374.1:5821883-5827227 GCF_001604975.1 Cebus imitator | reverse complement strand
AAAAAAAAAAAAAAAAAAAAAGAAACAGACCCTATCTAGAATGCTAGCTCCATGAGAATAGAGGCCTGATCTATTTTATTCACTATGTTTTCAGCACCTCAAACAGTGCCTGGGACATAGTAGCTGCTCAATAAATGATGAATGAACAAATGAACTACTGTAAAGCTATTAAATGTTACATTGGAGAAGAAAATTTTATCACATGAAGAGAATTTCACAATATAGCAAGTGAAAAAAGTCAGGCTATATTACCATATATACATTATAACCTGTGTTGCATCTTTTTTTTCAAGTGTGTATATGCATTCTAAAAGGAAGAAGATACACCCAAACCTGCATGGAAGAAATTCCTAGAGAAGGCAAGATTATGGGTGATTTTCACATTCTTTTTCTTTACCTCCATATTCTAATTTTCTTTTCCTTTCTTTTCTCTTCCTTTCTTTTGAGACGGGGTCTCACACTATCACCCAGGCTGGAGTGGTGCCTCAACTTACTGCAACCTCCACCTTCCAGACTCAATTAATCCTCCTGCCTCAGCCTCCTGAGTAGGTGGGACTACAGCATGTGCTACCACACCCAACTTATTTATTTATTTATTTATTTAGTAGAGAGGGTTTAGCCATGGTGTCCAGGCTGGTCTCAAACTCCTGTGTTCAAGCAATCTGCCTACCTCAGCCTCCTAAAATGCTGGGATTACAGGTGTGAACCACCATGCTCAACCATATAGTCTAATTTTCTACAGTGAATGTTGTCCTAGCCCAGGTTCCTGCAGTAAGCAAGTCTGAGCCCTGGGTTTGTAGGCAGCTAGTTTATTTAGGGCAGTGATTCCAGAAAAGAGGCCTGGGAGACTAATAAGAATGAGACAGGGAAGAACGGACAGTTAATTGAAAGAGCATTTTTGAGCCAGGCACGGTGGCTGCCGCCTGTAATCCCAGCACTTTGGGAGGCTGAGGTAGGCAGATCACTTCAGGTCAGGAGTTCAAGACCAGCCTGACCAACATGGTGAAACCCCGTTTCTACTAAAACTACAAAATTAGTGGGATGTGGTGGCAGGCGCCTATAATTCCAGCTACTCGAGAGGCTGAGGTAGGAAAATCACTTGAACCTGGGAGGCGGAGGTTGCAGTGAGCCAAAATAGCACCACTGCACTCCAGCCTGGGTGACACAGCAAGACTCCATCTCAAAAAAAAAAAAAAAAAAAAAAAAAAGAGCATCTTTGAGTTGGTCCTACTGTAGCAATTTAGGCTCATCCCCCTAGCACCTTCTAAGGAGACTTAGAACAGAGCTCAGAACTGTCCTCCCAGAAGTAAGAGCCGGAAGAGGGAAGCATTTGTCCAGTGACTCATCCCCTACTGGAGAAAGGCCAGGTCAGGAGTCTTAACAACCTCCCACTTCCAGATTGGGTATAAGTAAATGGATTCTCATGGATGGTCCATACCAAGGCAGTAGAGATGCTCTAGGACAAAAAGCAGGAGGTACCCAGTGCAACTAACAGGAAGCACTGTCAGGTTACATGTGCGCAAAGCCAGTTGCTACAGCAGTGACCAAGGTAAAAGATGATCAAGTGATGCAAGATGAAACATAAGCATCCAATACAAATAAGCATTCCCTTTTTTTCTGTAAAGATTTTCTTTTTCTTTTTCTTTTTGAGACTGAGTCTCACTCTGTCACCAGGCTGGAGTGCAGTGGCGTGATCTCGGCTCACTGCAACCTCTGCCTCCCAGGTTCAAGCGATTCTCCTGCCTCAGCCTCCCGAGTAGCTGGGACTACAGGCACACACCACCATGCCTGGCTAATTTTTGTATTTTTAGTAGAGACGGGGTTTCACCATGTTGGCCAGGAGGGTCTCATCCCTTGACCTCATGATCCACCCACCTTGACCCCACAAAGTGCTGGGATTACAGGTGTGAGTCACCGCACCCGGTCTGTAAAGGTTTTCTTATACACAGAAGGAGAAGAAGTCTCAGTCCTTCTTGGCACCACTTACTTCCTAGAGGTGAAGACATTGCTCAGCTCCTCTCACTTCCTCTTGGTGCAGACGTGTGTCCCTGCCCTCTTGATGAACTTGAGAGTCCACTTTTTCTCGGAGACCTTGAACAACTCCGAGGTGCATCACTTACATGGAGTAAAGCCACACACGTCTCACATCATGTCCCACACGAACTTTCTGTGCTCGGTGGGTGCCTGTAGTGGCAGCGGCAGCCGCGCCTGGGTTTCCCCACATTCTTGGTCCTCGTCTTGTGACCCTCATTGGGACCCACAGACATGGGAGACCACAGAGCCGTGGCTGCTGCTCGTCAATGGCTGCTGCCAATAAGTATTATTTGTATAAAAACAATGAGCTAATTTTTCCTATTCTGCTAACATCTCATTCACCCTGTGTGCCTTCCATGTGAAATCCAAGGTCAGTCAAACTTGCTTTGATTATCTACTTGCAAGTCAAAAACCAAATATCACTTTTCTGATATCTTCTCTTCTGAAATCTTCAGATTTTATGGACCATCTAACACTTAAAACAGAAAGCAAACTGGGGCCAAGCGCGGTAGCTCGTGCCTGTAATTCCAGCGCTTTGGGAGGCCAAGGTGGGTGGATCATCTGAGGTCAGGAGTTGGAGACCAGCCTAGCCAACATGGTGAAACCCCATCTCTACTAAAAATACAAAAAACTAGCCAGGCATGGTGGTGAGTGCCTGTAATCTCAGCTACTTGGGAGGCTGAGGCAGGAGAATCGCTTGAACCTGGGAGGTGGAGGTTGCAGTGAGCCGAGATCACGCCACTGCACTCCAGCCTGGGTAACAGAGTGAGACTCTGTCTGGGAAAAAAAAAAGAAAAGAAAAGAAAAGAAAAGAAAGCAAGCAATCAAACTGAAATTTAAAAAATAAATAAATGAGTCTCGCTCTGTCACCCAGGCTGGAGTGCAGTGGCAGGATCATAGCTCACTACAGCCTCGAACTCCTGGGCTCAAATGATCCTCCTGCGGCAGCCTCCCAAGTAGCTGGGACTATAGGAGCATGCCACTATCTCAGGCTAACTTTTAACTTTTTATTAGAGATAAAGTCTTGCTATGTTGCCCAAGCTGGTCTTGAACTCCTGGCCTCAAGTGATCCTCCCACCTCAGGGGATTACAGGCATAAGCCCCCAATCCTGGCCTCAAACTGGAAAATTTTAAACACCCAATTATGCTGGTCAAGATCAATGTTTCCTGTTGCCCCTTTAAAAGAATTTTTACAGGGGCAGTGCAGGCAGGCTAATGGGGCCATTAGTCACCCAGAGAAAATGAAAACCAGAGAGAGAAGCATGCTAAGAGGAAGGAAAATATTGTCTTTTTTTCAGTATTGTCTACCACTCATTGATGATATTTATGTTGATTTTATATCTTTCCAGTAGTAAATTCCTGGACCTCCATTTCCTCAAGTGAAAAGTAAAGATAAAAATATCTTTCTTTCAGTATAACTGTAAGGCTGATAAAATGCCTATAAAACTCTTAGCATCCATAAAACATCATGTAGGCATTTAATAAATGATGTTTATGATCCATATTAATACAGTCTTGGCAGACAGAGATTGCATCTAACCTGTGCTCTATAAATTTAGTATTCCATGGGACCCCACCTTTTACCACATTGAGGGTATATTTTGCAACCTCAATCTGTTAAATTCTTTGTTTGCAAGCAACAGACGCTAATTCTTGCTACCTTAAGAAAAAAGGAATTGAACTCAGAGGTTGGCTCACTACGTTAAACAAAAAGAAGAATAACCAGACCGTTGGAATGCCAAGAACCAGATCAGATTCAGGGATTTCATCATGGGAACTCCTGAACCATCTCTGCAGGATTGGATCTCTGCTTATCTTCTATTTCCTAGGATTCAAATTCCCGGCAGAAGTTCTCAGAGTGTGGCCCCTGAACCAGCAATACGAGAGTTTGTTTGAAATGCACATTCTCAGCCAAGACCACTAAATTGGAAACGCTAGGGGTCCAACCCCAGCAATGTGTGTTTTTAACAATCCCTCCTTGTGATTCTGATACATAACCCAGTTTGAGAATCAGTCTCCTGGAGGACCATCTGACTGGCCTAAGGGAGTCACACTTCCAGCTCTTGATTGAGTTGGGAGGGGTTTACAATGTGCTGGATTTCCAGGACCACATAAACTACAAGAGGCAGAGTTCCCCAAAAACAGGAGGGAGAAGCGATGTTAGGCCACTATCCGCTTTGTAGATAGCATCAGCAAAGCTACCGTGGGAGAAGATTCTAGGAATTCAGCCTTAGTGTCTTCCATGCTACCTGGGTCTTCTCTGCTCATTCTTCATATATGGTGTGTTTCCCTAGGACCTCCAGCTCAGCTTTTACTGGGCTACCTGGGTCTTCTCTGCTCACTGTTGATAATGTGATATGTTCCCTTAGGAACCCCAGCTCAGCTTCTACTGAAGCTCCAGAAAGACGGCAGAGACATGGTCATCATCCTTCCCCCAAGCACCTCTTACCTTACCCATCTTCCTCAGACCAGTCACACACAGGACTACAGAGGTGCAAGAATGCCTGTACTTCAGTAGGTTTCAAAAAGGTAGTGAGGGTGAGGGAGACAAGAGCATAGATGAATTTGTTCTCACGTACAAGGTAAGAAAGCATGTCTCAGTCTCCCCTTGCTGCTGCCACAAAAGAAGTAGCTTAAAACAACACACAATTATTCTCCTACAGTTCTAGGGGCCAGAAGTCCAAAATCCATTTCACTGGGCTGAAATTAGGGTATTGGCAGAGCGGTGCTCCCTTTGGAGTTTCCAAGGGAGTATCTGTTGTCTTGCCTTTTCCTGATTTGGGCTTCACAGTCCTTGCACTCCTTGGCTGGTTGCCTCTTCCTCCCTCTTCAAAGCCAGCAGTGAAACATCTTGCTTCAGTGGTCATTTTGCTTTCTGTCTCTGTGTGCAAATCTCCCTCTGCCTCCTTGATTTGTTTTGTTTTGAGACAGGGCCTCCACCTGTCACCCAGGCTGAAGAGCAGTATGATCAAGTCTCACTGCAGCCTCGAACTCCCGGGTTCAAGTGATCCTCCTGCATCGCCTACCTGAGTAGCTGGGACTACAGGTGACTGCCACCATGCCTTACTAATTTGTTAAATTTTTTTTGTAGAGATAGGGTCTTGCTATGTTGCCCAGGCTGGTCTCGGACTCCTGGCCTCAATCAATCCTCCCACCTCAGCCTGCTCAGTTGCTGGGATTACAGGCATGAGCCACCATGCCCAGCCTGCCTCCCTCTTAGAAGGATACCTATGATTACAAAGGGCCCACCTGGCAATCCAGGATAACCTCCCCGTCTCAAGATCCTTAATTTAGTGACATTGGCAAAAAA
>NW_016107374.1:5805835-5819510 GCF_001604975.1 Cebus imitator | reverse complement strand
CCCAGGCTGGAGTGCAGTGGTGCAATCTCTGCTCATTGCAACCTCCCCCTCCCCGGTTGAAGCTATTCTCCTGCCTCAGCCTCCCGAGTAGCTGGGATTACAGGTGCCCGCCACTATGCCCAGCTAATTTTTGTAGTTTTAGTAGAGACAGGATTTCACCATGTTGGCCAGGCTGGTCTCAAACCCCTGGTCTCAGGCGATCTGCCCTACTCAGGCTCCCAAAGTGCTGAAATTACAGGCGAGAGCCACCACACCCAGCTCAGGTCCTGATAATTCTGCTTTCAAAATATATCTTGAGGCCAAGCAAGGTGGCTCACTCTTATAATCCCAGCGATTTGGGAGGCGGAGGCAGGAAGATCCCATGGGTCTTAGGAGTTTGAGACCAGCCTGGGCAACATAAGGCAATCTCGACTCTAAAAAAAAAATAATTAAAAAAAAATTAACTGGGTGTAGTGGTGCATTCCTGTAGCCCCAGCTACTAGGGAGGTGAAGCCAGAGAATTGCTTGAGCCCAGGAGATAAAGGCTGCAGTGAGCTGAGATTGCACCACTGCACTCCAGCCTGGGAGACAGAGCAAAGCCCTGAAAAAAAAGAGAGAGAAAGAGAGAGAAGAAGAGAGAGCAAGAGAAAGAAAGAGAAAAGAGAAAGAGAAAAGAGAGAGAGAAAAGAGAGAGAGAGAAAGAAAACAGGAAAGAAGAAAAGAAAATGATATCTTTAATTGCCCTACCATCATCCTTGCCCAAGGAGGGTCACCAGGTAAAATGTCTGACACCCATTTAAAGTGGAATTTCAGATAGAAAATGAATTATTTTAGTGTAAGTATACCCATGGAAAATTTAAATTTTAGATAAGCAAAGAATAATTTTGTCCTATGCAATATTTGGGATATATTATACTAAAAATATTCTTTGTGTGTCTGAAATTCAAATTTAACTGGGCATCCTGTATTTTTCTTTGCTAAATCTGACAACCCCAAATCCAAGGCACCATCATGGAGCCTAGCCCACTGCAGAACCTCCCCACTGGTCTCCCCATCTCAATTCTCGCTCCTGCCAATGAATCACGGAGCTGCCAGAGAACTTTTGGAAAAATGAATCAGATCAGGACATTTCCCGATTTAAAACACATAAGGCCAGTCGCAGTGGCTCATGCCTGTAATCCCAGTACTTTGGGAGGCCAAGGTGGGCAGATCACAAGGTCAGGAGTTCAAGACTATCCTGGCCAATAAGGTGAAACCCCGTCTCTACTAATAATACAAAAATTAGCCAGGTGTGGTGGCACCCGCCTGTAATCCCAGCTACTCAGGAGGCTGAGGCAGGAGAATGGCTTGAACCTGGGAGGCAGAGGTTGCAGTGAGCTGAGATAGCACCACTGCACTGCAGCCTGGGCAACAGAGCAAGACTCCGTCTAAAACAAAAAAAAACAAAACAAACAAAAAAAAACACCTAAAGATACCCCCACTGTTTTTGCAGTAATAAACAAGATCATATTTTACAATAGCTTTGTTGAAATATCATACATATACTGCATCATTCACCCATTTAAAGCATACAATTCAATGTATTTTAGAGGATGCATAGGTATATATCACCATTGCCACAATTTTAGAATGCTTTCCTCACCCCACAAAAGCAACCCTAAAACCCTACTCACTTTAGCCATCACCTCCAGTCCTCCCCCGGCAATCATCATTGTGCTTTCTATCTCAGTAGATTTCTCTGTTCTGGACATTTCCTATAGATGGAATCATACGACATGTGGACCTTTTGTGTCTAGCTTCTTTCATTCAGTATAATCTTTTCCAGGCTCATCCCATTCCAGCATGTATCAGTACTTCATTCTTTTTCATGGCTGAATAATATTCCATTGCATGGATAGACTAAAATTTGTTTCTCAATTAATCTATTAAAAATAATCCCTATTTTACAGATATTGATGGGCACTTGAGGTGGTTCCATATTTTCGCCGTTAGGAATAATGTTTCTGACCAGGTGCTGTGGCTCACACCTGTAATCCCAGCACTTTGGGAGGCTGAGGTAGATGGATTGCTTGAGCTCAGGAGTTCAAGACCAGCCTGAGCAACATATCAAAACCCCATCTTTACAAAAAACACAAAAATTAGCCAGGTGTGGTGGTGCACACCTGTAGTCCCAGCTACTCGGGGGAATGAAGTGGGAGGATCGCTTGAGCATGGGAGGTCAAGGCTGCAGTGAGCCATGTTGGCACCACTGCACTCCAGCCTGCGTGACCAAGTGAGACTCCGTCTTTTAAAAAAATTATTAAACAAAATAGAATAATGCCTCTATAAACATTCCTGTTCAGGTTTCTGTGTAGGCATAGTTTCTTATTTCTTCTGCGTATAACATTAGCAGTGGACTTGCTGAGTTAAATCATTTTAATTCATCTTTAACACCACTTTACATCCCCACCAGCACTGTGTGAGGGTTCCAGAGTGTTTTATATCTTCCCATTCAAACCTAACAGTAGTTTGAGAAAAGCTAACTTTTTTCACCTTGGGGGCTTTGAACCTCCTTCCCTCTTCCTAAAACACTCTTGCTGCATCACTCCGCAGTGAGGTTGTCTCTTCATCCTTCAGCTCTCAGTTCGAATGTGACCCCGCCCCCCCATCATTCCATCTAAGTAATGCATCCACACATGATTATCCCTATCACTGAAACGGACCTGTACCTCAATAGCTAAGTGGTTTTGTTTATTATCTGTTTGTTTCATGTGTCCTCTCCATTAGGAGGTGGGCTTCCTGAGGCTGGGGGCCGTGCCTGTCTTGTTCATCAGGGCATCCTCGTCCCCATCACATAGCCTGGTTCCTAGAGTGTGCCCAGTAACTCTTGCTTGGTGGAACGAATGCATCAATTGATGAATGAATGATGGAGCTCAGAGAGAGCAGAAGGTGTTTCTGAGATTTGTGTCCATACATAGCGGATGCTCAATAAATAAATATCTGTGCTGCTAAGCCTGGCACAGTGGCTCACACTTGTCATCCCAGCACTTTGGGAGGCCGAAGCAAGAGGATCACTTGAGCCCAGGAGTTCAAGACCAGCCTGGGCAATGTAGCAAAACCTCGTCTCTATGAAAAAAAAAATTCGCCAGCCATGGTAGCACATGCCTGTAGTCCCAGCCACTTGGAAGGCTGAGGTGGGAAAATCGCTTGGGCCCAGGAGGTAAAAGTTGCAGTGAGCTGTGATCATGCCACTGTGTTCCAGCCTGGGTGACAGAGTGAGACCCTATCTCAAAAAAACAAACAAAAATATTTGTGCTGCTGCTGAGTCTGCAAGTAATAAAGGTAGACACACAACCATACACACATCCACACACACACAGAGTGTGAGAGAGAAAGATAAATTCAGTCCTTTAAGAAAAAAGTGAGGGGTATCATTATAAGATTCATTAATCTCAACACAACTGCCCATACAGGTGATGGAAAGAGTTGCCTGTTCCACTTTGCAATGTGCAGAAGCAAGGCGTCCTCTCTCCTTTCTGTTTTAATAGAAAAATCACTCTGAGCACTTTGGTACATGGAGCACTTTGGAACTCTAATTACAGGTGACACGCAAATGGAAAGAAAAATAGGAAATCAAACATTTGAGCCAATAAGTTGGGATTTATATGGGCACTTAATAGCACTTAGAATTTTCTCAAAGCACTTTGCAGATGGACATCACTGGGGCCATCATGAGGATAAGTCAGGAATGTCTGGAATGCACTTGAGTCCTTCGAGGACGTGTCCGTCTGCTTTATAAATCTTAATGTCCAGTTTTATGAGATTTCTCCAAGGCAGATGCCATATAAAACCTTCTGAGGTCTCTCCCCGACATCTATCTGTAGCTGACCTCTCAACACTCTCCTCAGTCTCCAATCTAATCTAATCATCGCAACCTCTTTTAGCTTTCACTTTGTCATGCTCTCTCCTGCCTGGAACTCTCCACGCCTCCCACCGGCACCTGCCTAACTCCTGCCAGGTTTCATTTTAGAGGTCACCTCCTTCAAGAAGCCTTCCCTGCCTTCCTTCTTCTCCAGACAGGATTAAGTTCTCTATTACTTAAGATCCATAGGTTTAAAAAAAAGAAACTCGACTGAAAGTGACTTTAGCTAAAAACAGAATCAGTTTTGCTCTGGGAAGTCCAAGGGCAAAAGGGACACTCAGGCTGAGCACGGTGGCTCATGCTTGTAATCCCAGCAGTCTGGGAGGCCGAGGCAGGTGGATCACTTGAGGTCAGGAGTTTGAAACCAGCATGGTCAGCATGATCAAACCTTGTCTCTACTAAAAATACAAAAATTAGCTGGCTGTGATGGCGCGCTCAGGTAATCTAGCTACTAGGGGTGCTGAGGCAGGAGAATCACTTGAGTCTGGGAGGTGGAGGTTGCAGTGAGCTGAGAGGGCACCACTGTACTCCAGCCTGGCTGGCAGAGCAAGACCCTGTCTCAAAAGATAAAAAAAAAATTAGGGCGGGCACAGTCGCTCATGCCTGTAATCTCAGCACTTTGGGAGGCTGAGGTGGGTGGATCACCTGAGGTCAGGAGTTTGAGACCAGTCTGACCAATATGGTAAAACCCCGTCTCTACTAAAAATACAAAAATTAGCTGGGCATGGTGACGAGAGCCTGTAGTTCCAGCTACTCGGGAGGCTGAGGCAGAAGAATCGCTTGAACCTGGGAGACAAAGGTTGCAGTGAGCCAAGATTGTGCCATTGCACTCCAGCCTGGGTGACAGATCAAGACCCTGTATCAAATAAATAAATAAACTAAAATTTTTTAAAAAGGAAAACTCAGGCTCTGAAACCAGCCTTCAGCCTTCTCTTTCTGATTCTGTCTCTCCCTTTCTTTTCTTCTTTTTCTCTGTTGGTCTTACTTTCTTTTATTGCACTTAGGGAAAAAGCATTGCTGTACACAGCTCCAGGCTTATATTATTCCAGTTTAGTAGCACCAGAGAAAAGAAGATACTTCTCACTCCCAGCATCCACAGATAAATGCCTCAGGGAAGGACTCTGATTGGTGCATCTTGGGTCACATGCCCACAGTGCTATTGAGGGAAGGTAATACTGTGATTGGCTGGGACTGATCACATGTGCCCTGTATACACATAGTACATACATGTCCTATGATTGCTAGTCCCATCAGAACCATATGCAATGAGAGATGGCCATTTCTCTAGAGGAATAGGGATGATGTTACCCATAGTGATGGAGGAAACTCTGGATCCCAGCTTCTAGCACTGAATTGCTCACGCCTGTAATTCCAGCACATTGGGAGGCTCAGTTGGGAGGCTCACATGAGGCCAGGAGTTTGAGACCAGCCTGGCCAACATGGCAAAATGCTATCTCTATTAAAAATTAAGAAATTAGCCAGGAGTGGTGGTATGGACCTGTAATCTGGCTACACAGGAGGCTGAGGCATGAGAATCACTTGAACCCGGGAGATGAAGTTTTCAGTGAGCTGAGAGCATGCCACTGCACTCCAGTGTGGGTAACAGAGTGAGACTCCATCTCAAAACAACAACAACAAGCAGTACAACGCAGCCTCAGAAAATGGAAGGCTCTGCGTGAAAAGAGGGAAAGTTTTCTATGTTGTGAATTTAAAGCAGTTCAGAGGGCCAGGCATAGTTATCTCATGCCTGTAATCCCAGCACTCTGGGAGGCCAAGGCAGCCGGATCACCTGAGGTCAGGAGCTCAAGACTGGCCTGGCCAACATGGTGAAACTCCTGTCTCTACTAAAAATACAAAAATTAGCCAGGTATGGTGGTGGATGCCTGGTAATATCAGCTACTAGGGGGGCTGAGGTGGGAGAATTGCTTGAACCTGGGAAGCGGAGGTCGCGGTGAGCCGAGACCACGCCATTGCAGTCCAGCCTGGGCAATAAGAGCGAAACTTCATCTCAGAAAAAAAAAAAAAAAATGCTGTTCAGAGCTGGAGGAATGGGCCAGACACCTAGAGAGCTGAATCTGGAATCTTGATCTAAGCCGTTAGCGACCAGAAACACGCTAAGTAGAGAGAAAGCTAATCCCTCTTTCTAGAACTCACCTATTCCTGAACGAATGGATGAAGAATGAGTGGATCAAGTTCCAGCCGAAAACTGCTAGGATCCAAGATGGATCTAAGGAAGGACTATCAGCTGGCAGCACTGTGCTTGCGTCCTTCTCTCTCTTTGCTGCCAACTGGTAAATCCTCTCTAATGCCTGGAGTCCCACCTGAGAGGGCACATCTGATTGGTTTACTGCCTGGGCTGTCTCCGATCAGGCGCCCCCTCCGGTCCATTCAGTGACCTCACCTGCACTGCCCTTTGACTTTCGTGTCAGGTGGTCAGAAGTGGAAGATAACATGGTATTGTCACAGGTTGGGTTTCCTGGCAGGTGGAATCTGAGATGGAGATTAGCATGTAGACAGTTTTTTAGGGATGCCGTTGGGATCACTACCTATGAAAAGAAAGAAAAGGAAGGAGGGAATCACAAGAATGTAGCTACGTGATATGGTTCCTGTGACAAAAAGCACTGTACATTACAGTTGCCTCCCATTGTTCTCCCTTTGTAGCAAAAGAGCCAGGCCTTTGTAACCCCCTATTGGTTAGTCAACAGATGTGGACAGCCCCTGGAATGAAATATGATCTTGGATGAGGCAATTCCCAAAGGGGACTGAGAGCGGAGGGCAGTCTTCCTGCAGCACTCATAGCACCTGGAGGAATACACCCTTTCCTTCCTGAAGGTCAGTGCATCTCAAACTTGGCTGCACACTGGAATCACCTGGGATCTGTAACAACACTGCTGTCTGGCTCCCGCTCCAGACATTCTGATTTTATTGGTTTGGATATCAAGATATCCTGGATATCAGAATTTTTTTTTAAAGCTCCCAGGTGATCGTAACCTGCAGCAGAAACTGAGAAATACTACTGCAATGGGTTCTGAGTAGCACATCACAGTGTATGCCAGAGTTATTCAATTGCATCTGATCAATTATTCTTTTCTGAGCATTTCTCCACCCCATAGAGTCACTTATTGTTTTACTTCTTGAGAGGAGCTCTGGGAACATACTACCTGTAAGGCCCCAGTTTATATCTTTTTTTTTTTTTTTTTTCCATATAGAGTCTCTCTCTGTTGCCCAGGCTGGAGTGCAGTGGCACCATCTCAGCTCACTGCAACCTCCGCCTCCTGGGTTGAAGCGATTCTTGTGCCTCAGCCTCCTGAATAGCTGCGATTACAGGAGTGCGCCACCACACCCAGCTAATTTTTCTATTTTTAGTAAAGACGGGATTTCACCATGTTGGCCAGGCTGGTCTCGAACTCCTGACCTCAGGTGATCCTCCTGCCTCAGCCTTCCAAAGTGCTGAGATTATTGGCGGTAGCCACGATGCCCAGCCTATTTGCTTATCTATTGACTACTAGCCAGAGTTCAGCTGTACAGGAGAGAATTCCTAGTAAGCAGAGAGGGAATAGCACAGTGGGTTAACTTGCCTGCAAGCTTGTTGAGAGGTCTGAAGAAACAGATCCTGAGCTCAGCTCTCAGGATCAATTCCAAAGGCCACACCTCAGCAGGGTGCTTGCTTCTACAGCAAGTGGGAAGCTAGCCACATGTCCATCTCCAAGCAAGTACTGAGGCCAGGAAGATGTAAGGGCCCAGTGCAGTTCAGTACCCACCTCTGTGGCCAAGGAAGTGCATTTCAACTCTGTAATTCTGATAGAAGACTGGCAGCCTCTATTAGAAGTACAGGGTTGAAATGGGATACGGCTAAAAGATACTCCCTAAAGGCAGGGAGTGAGTGCTGAGCAGGCATCCATGATGTGTCTGCTACCTGCTCAGGACACCCTAATAACTAGGGAGACCTGTGCGATTTCCTTATTTGTGTACTTTTAATAAAGTGGGAAGCAGTAAAAAGATGACACATAAAGGTACAGCTGATCTTCACTACTAAAACCTTGTCATCAAATTCCTGAAACTAAGGGCCAGCCATGGTGGCTCATGCCTGTAATCCCAGCACTTTGGGAGGCCGAGGCAGGCAGATCACATGAAGTCAGGAATTCGAGACCAGCCTAGCCAATATGGTGAAACCCTACCTCTACTAAAAATACAAAAATTAGCCAGACGTGGTGGCAGGCACCTGTAATCCCAGCTACTCAGGAGGCTAAGGCAGGAGAATAGCTAGAACCCAGGAGGTGGAGGTTGCAGTGAGCTAAGATCACGCTATTGCACTCCAGCCTGGGGGACAGAGTGAGACTCAGTCTCAAAAAAATAAAAGAGAAAAAAAAATCCTGAAATTGAAATATTTGGAAAATGCACTTAAACTTTTTAAAATTATTCAATTTTTTTTTCAGATGGTGGTCTTGTTATGTTGCTAAGTGGGTCCCAAACTCCTGAACTCAAGATCTTCCTGCCTCAGCCTCATAAATAGCTGGGATTATTAAGCTCACGGTTTAAACTCTTAACCAGTGCACGTGTATCTTTCCAAAGTCCCCTGCATCAATTATCCCAGTGCTATTTCTACCCTTCCACTCCCATGGGCAAAGGCAAAACCACCATCGTATATTTCATGGGTATCCTTCCAGCCTATTTTAAAGAAATATGTGTGTGTCCATGAATAATTGATAGTATTGTTTCCTGTATATTTCAAATTCACATAAACAGTATCAAACTGTACAAATAATTGCCTCATTGTTATATTTTTGAAATACATCTATCTATAAATCGAGTCCATTTCTTGTGATTTGTTACACTGTTCCACAGTACGAATATACCACATTTGTTTACATAGTCTCCTCCTGGAGGCTCTTTTTGTTGCTTCCAAATTTTGGTTATTTTGAACAATGCTGCAGTGAACATCTTTGAGCACCACTGGAGGAGTTTGTCTAATACAGCAGATACCATCATTTCCTCTCTTCTCCCTTGCCAATAAAACCCTGATTGTGTCTGGACAGCCTTGTGCCCAGCTGCCTCAAGGAATAAATCACGATTTGCCTAAGACAGCAGTTGGCAACATTTTTCTGTAAAGGTCAAGGATGGGAAATATCTCAGACTTGCAGGCCATATAGTCTCTGTCCTAACCCTGCTATTGCAGTGTAAATGCAGACAGCAATGTTACACAAATGAACAGGTATGTGTTTCAATAAAACTTTATTTACAAAAATAGATGGAGTCATCCTAGGGGATAAATAGATAGCAGATATGCACCTGAAAAGATGGTCAGCATCATTGGCTACTTATTAGGGAAAGGCAAATCAAAACCTCAATGAGGCTGGGCGTGGTGGCTCATGCCTGTAATCCCAGCATTTTGAAAGGCTGAGGTGGGTGGATCACCTGAGATCAAGCGTTCAAGACCCACCTGGCCAACGCGGTGAAACCCCGTCTCTACTAAAAATACAAATAATTAGCCGGGTATGGTGGTGGGTGCCTGTAATCCCAGCTATTTGGGAGGCTTAGGCAGGAGAATCACTCGAACCCGGGAGGCGGAGGTTGCAGTGAGCTGAGATCACTTCATTGCACTACAGCCTAGAGAACAGAGTGAGACTCTGTCTCAAAAAAACAAGACAAACAAACAAAAAACCACAATGAGGTATCACTATATACCTATCAGAAGGGCTAAAATAAAAAATAGTGAAACACCAAATGCTGGAGAGGATGTAGAGAAACAGGGTCATACACATACATGGCTGGTGGGAATGCACAATGGTGCAGCTACTCCGGAAAACAGTTTGGCAGTTTCTTAGAAAACGAAACATGCAACTACCATATGACTCAACAATTGCATTCCTGGGCATTTATCCCAGAAAAAGGAAAACTTATGTTCACACAAAAACCTGTCCGCAAATGTTCACGGCAGTTTTATTTCTCATAGCCAAAAACTGTAAGCGATTCAGACATTCTTCAATGCGTGAATGGTTAAACAAACTACGATACAACCGTACCATGGAATCAGTGTCTTTACTGTGGGAGCAGATACATGGATCTACGTAGGTAATAAAGCTGTATGGAGCCTAACACGCACGCGCGCGCACACACACACACACACACACACACCCCAAGCATATAAGTGAAACTGGGGAAATCTGCGTTAAGATCAGTGGATCAATATCCTGGTTATGACATTATACTGCAGTTTTGTAAACTATTACCATTAGGGCACTGTGTAGAAGGAGTCTCTCCATATCACTTCTAGAATTTCACATACACCTATAATTACCCATGGTTTCACTATCCAAGGTGTCAGTTTCCCACCATCAACTGACTTCTGGAAATATTAAATGGAAAATTCCAGAAATAAAACATTCATGGCTGGGCACGGCGGCTCACACCTGTAATCCCAGCACCTTGGGAGGCTGAGGCAGGTGGATCACTTGAGGTCAGGAGTTTGAGACCATCCTGGCCAACGTGGTGAAACTCCATCTCTACCAAAAACTACAAAAATTAGCCAGGCATGGTGGCACATGGCTGTAGTCCCAGCCACTTGTGAGGCTGAGGCAGGAGCATCACTTGAATCCACGAGGCAGAGGTTGTAGTGAGCAGAGATCATGCCCCTGTACTCCAGACTGGGCGACAAGAGCAAAACTCTGTCTCAAAGAAAAAATTGTAAGTTTTTAATTGTGTACTCTTCTGAATAGTGATGAAATCTCTCGTCATCCTGTTCCATTGCTCCATCCCACCTAGGATGTGAGTCATCCCTCTCTCCAGCAAGTTCATGCCATAGACACTACCAATCCGTTAGTCACATAGCCATCATCTTGGTTATCAGGTTGACTGTTGAGGTATTGCAGTGCTTGTGTTCAAGTAACCCTCATTTTTCTTAATAACGGCCCCAAAGCACAAGAGCGGTGATGCTGGCATATAGCTATAATTGTTCCATTTTTAAAATTATTGTCATTATCCTCTTACTGTGACTAATTTATACATTAAATTTTATCATGGTATAAACCAAAAAGTATCTGAGACATGTCTCCATCCATTTAGAAGTGTATTTTACCAAGGTTAAGGTCATGCCAGGAAGCAATGAACATGGAATCACAGAAACAGTCTGTGGTCTGTGCCTTTCTCCAAGGATGACTGTGAGGGCTTCAATCTTTCACGGAGAAAAGTGGACTGGAAGGGAAAGAGAGAAGGTATGGTCACCCACAGGTTTCAAGAGAAAAGGAGCAGGTGGGGGAATAGTCAATTCCGAGCACGTGATGTCTCATGCTCAGTAAATCTGTACTTTACAAAGATAAGGTGATCATAGAGTAGCAACCTGGGGGGATTATTTAACCTTTTATCTGCCAAGCTCTTAAACTAACAGAAAGGCAGTTTCTTGCCATACTCAGGTTCTAGCTTATTTATTTTTCTTTTGGCGTAGTGAATTGGGGTCCAAAGCTTTTATTTTCTTTTCACAATAGGTATGTAATGTATGTATAGGAAAAACAAAGTATAGATATATGTAGGGCTTGGTACTATCCTCAGTTTCTGCACCCATTGGGGTCTTGGCACATATCCCCCTTGGATTGGGGGGAACTACTTATCTCAATAAAAATTCCAATTAAAAACAAACAAACAGATGGAAGTATGAATTTGGCCACAGCTCACAGTTTGTCAGTCTTTGATTTAAGGCCATGATGGTGAAGCAGAGACCTTCTGTTCTTCTCTTCCCTTTTAATAACAGACCTCCCGCATATATTAGGTAGGCACATTGACGTCTCGCCAAAAGACTACATTTCCCAGCAGTCCATGCAGCTAAGGAAATGTGGCCACATGGCTAAGTTCTGACATATGAAGCCTACATGAAAATGTTAAATGGTAATTCTGGGAATGTAAAAGTGTGGCAGGCATTCAAGCAGCCATCTCAGATCATGAGACAGTGTGGAATGCTGGTGGTTGGAAGAACAAGATCGAAGGACTCTCTTACTCTGATGTCTATGGAGCTATACCACTTTCCTCACTCTTTGTATATATGAGAGGGAAATACATTCTATCTTATTTAAGCCACTGTGGTTTTGGGGTAAGAAGCAGGACTAAAGTCCAGAAGCAGGGCTCAGACACTGGACCAAATTGAGGACCAACACAGGGATGGGGTGGAAGCAGCTTTCCATAAGAAACGCCCACCAGGATTCCATGTCAGTTACCATAGCCATGGCAACACCTGGGAGTTACTGCCCCTTTCCATGGCAATGACCTGAAGACTCAAAAGCTGCCACCCTTTTCTTAGAAATTTCTGCATAAACTGCCCCTTAGTCCACATATAATTAAAAGTAGGTATAAATCTGATTGCAGAACTGCCCTGATCTGCTGCTGTCAGCACACTGCCTATGGGGTGGCCCTGCTATGCAGGAGCAGTCACGGATTTGTAACCCTGCCGGGGTTCAAATAAAGCTGTTTGTAACGGATTTGTAACCCTGCTGCTTCAATAAAGCTGTTTTCTTCTACCCTACTACTGGCTCACACTTGAATTCCTTGAATTCCTGGGTGAAGCCAAGAACCTTTGCAGGCTAAGCCCCACTTTGGGACTTGCCTGCCCTGCATCAGTTTTTGGCTTTCCTTTTTTTTTTTTTTTTTTTTTTGACACAGTCTCACTCTGTCACCAGGCTGGAGTGCAGTGATGCGATCTGGCTCCCTGCAACCTCTGCCTCCTGAATTCAAGCAATTCTTGTGCCTCAGCCTCCTGAGTAGCTGGAATTACAGGCACACACCACTATACCTGGCTCATTTTTGTATAGTAGAGACAGGGTTTCATCATGTTGGCTAGGCTGGTTTTGAACTCCTGACTTCAAGTGATCCACCCTCCTCAGCCTCTCAAAGCACTGGGATTACAGGCGTGAGCCACTGTGCCTGGCCAGCCTAAGTCTAACTAATGAGATTTTTTTCCCCCTCCAGATATCACATCCTCAATGTAAAAGTAGAGAGAAGGAAAAGGAAAAGATTTCCTGGTGTAGGTCTCCTGTTCAGGGGGAAAGCCTTTCTTACAAGGTTCCCAGCAGATTTTTCTTAATCTCATTGACCAGCAGTAGGTCACATGCTCACCTCCAGACCAATGGCTAATTGTTGCCATTACTTTTAATGGCGAAAACCTCAATTGCTTTTGCACCAAGCAAATGCACACGGTATATTCATGTTCTAGGCTGCTATAACAAATTACCAAAAACTGGGTGACTTAAAACAACAGAAACAACATGTTCTCTCATGGTTCTGGAGATGGGAAGTCTGACATCAAGATGTCACCAGGGCCACGCTCTCTCCAAAGGCCTCAGGGAAAATGTTTCTTTGCTTCTTTTAGCTCCTGGTGGTGGCTGGCAGTCCTTGGTGTTCCTTGACTTGAGCAGGGTAACTCCAACCGCCTCCATCTTCACATAACTACCCTCCCTCTGTGTATATCTGTTTCCAAATTCCCCTCTTCTTATAAGGACAGCAGTCATTGCTTAAGACTCATCCTAATCCAGTGTGACCTCATGTTAACTTGATTACTCCTGCAAAGACCCAATTTCCAAATAAGGTCACATTCCCAGGTCCCGGGTGGAGAAGAACTTTTGGAAGAGACATTATTCAATCTAGTACATCTTGCACTTATATTACTTTCTGCCAGCCATTGGTCTGAAGGTGAGCATGAGATCTACTACTGGTCAAGAAGATTAAGAAAAATCTGCTGGGAGGCTTCTAAGAAAGGATTTTCCCCTGAACAAGAGATCTGCACAAGAGATCTTTTCCTTTTTCCTTTTCTTT